>NW_017306927.1:551325-587668 GCF_000935625.1 Nanorana parkeri | reverse complement strand
GGAAGGTGTGGTTAAGGAGAAGGGGGGGGGGGGGGGGGGGGGAGTGGATACAACATGGAGCTCTGTCAGAGCATTATCCTGTACTTTTTAAAAATGCTTCATACAGAATAACAAAATATATTTCAGCAAGCTGAATGGAGAAACATAGATGGTTGTTAGAGGAAACTGGAAGAAGATGAGTGCATAGGTGGAGACAGGCAACATAAACACTCAGAGCTGTTAATGTGTAATTGTCATAGTACTAACCACCGTGTCACTTTCTACACAGGAGAGTGTTTTTATTATCGATTTTCTGTTATGTCTATCTTATTAATCCATTTTCCTTACTATTTATTTGCAGTGATGTGATTGCATGATCGCGGCATGGTTTTGCTGTCAAATACTGCTCGTTGCATGAAAATTATGTTCGGATGGCCTAACCCTGCAGACTAACCAACTTTAGGGGTTGTGGTTTAACAGTACTTGCTTTCTTCCTTTTATTGCTTTTACCTTTAAGCGATCCACACTATTGTCACACCCTGATTTGCAGGTATTGTGCATTTTATTTTTTGTTTTTTAATTTACTAATAACCGCTTATACATAATGGCGTGTTGGGCATTGGTTAACACTGTGTGTTGTAACTTTGGCCTTCAGGGACATTTGGTAGTTTATTTTCTCCATGCCACCAACTATTTTCATTAGAAAAGCTGTGTAAGGTAAGGCAACCCTAAACTGATATTTCATAACAGATACAATTGCTCTCTAGATCTCAGCATCTGAGGACCCAGTCCTGGCCACCAGCCATGCTCATTTCTGTTTTTTTGTTTTGTTTTTTATTATCTTGCATCACACTAAATGCAGCAGAGTGAGACTCTTGCTGTTGAAGTTATACTGGGGTAAAAGAAAGGTCAGGAACGCCAATGGAAACATTTTCCTGAGGTCATTGAGATATTTACAGAAGTTTAAGCCAATCCGCTCCCATCTTTATTGGAATAGAAGCTTTGGGTGGAGAGACCCAATTAAAGATATACAAAAAAATACATTCTGTAAATAAAGCTAGAACACTTGCTATGGCCATGATGGACTTGTTTGGCAAAAGACTTGGCTGACATAATTGTTTAGTTATTAGTTGAAATACTTGGAGACTGAAGAGATTAACCAAAAAATACTACCAAAATTTGTATCAGTCCTACTAAAAGAATAATATTTGCTATTGACAGCTCCAGTAGTTCAGGCCATGCTTGGAAACACAGTATAAATGTAACAATATGAAACCCCAAAACAAGCTGGAGGAATTCTCTAGGGATCCATCATTTTTGTTTTTACACGTTCTGTTGTAGAATACCTTCTGATAATATTTTTTTTTTTTACTTTTGTGCATATGCCTGTTACAAAATCTTTTGTTTACATAATATCCTCTCTTAAAAGTCAGATTTTATTTAAGTTCTATGATACTGCCTATTGTATGTTATTATAACAAGTTATTGATTTCTTTTTCCCCCCCCCAATATACTATGTAATGAATTTGCATATACTGGCTGCCTTAGCATTTTATTTAAATAAACCGTGCTCATACTTTAATATATTTCTACTTAACACCTATTATATTTATATCTGCGCATTTGTATCTAAACAGGGAGCTAAAGGCTCTAAATTTAGTCATTTTATTGTATAGTACGATGAAACTTTTTATGACAGTATTACGTATAGAACCACAACACTTTCTGTTACATTCTTTTATGTTGCGTAAGGTTGAAGATGAGTTTTGTTTGAAGTAGGTTGTTTTAATTTGGCTGTATTCAGATAACACATAAGATCTAAACTACAAGGGCAGTTTTTAGTGTCCCGGTCGAATGACTAAAATCACTTGTGATAAATTGCAGAAGAGTAGCAGTTGAGCGCTAGCTGATGGAACAATGGGCGGTCTATGGCCATAATTGCACACTATTAGAGCAATGTGCAATTCAGGCACTATTAATCGCTACTACATGCTACTGTGTAGCTTACTTCCTAGGAACTTGGCGATCAGTTGCTACTCTAGTTTTACTAGTTTCACTGAGAACTACCCATGCAGTTCCAGCTTTAGGCTGGGGCTATATGTGCAGTTCTACCATCCAAAAATCAGAATCCGTAATGGCTAATTTATATCATAGTAGGAGTTTGTTAGACAGTTGTTGCAACAGTAAAGTCCCCACAGATGGGCAGATTTCTAGATGAAAACTAAAGGGCATTGAAAGATCTGTACATCTTTTGATCTGTAAACCCCTTTTAATTAAGAAAAGAGAGCAAAAGCTTATTCTGTGATTTTTGGTAAATCTCTGCACCAATATAACCATCAGTCCCAGTATCTAATTTCCAATTGGGTGAAGCAGAGCACTACCATGCATGGCGTTGCTTGGGCAAACTCCATTATTCTAACTGCATCGTAACCTATCAGGAGTTTAATAGGCATACCCTGCCCGCTTTTCTGATGACCTTATTACATTGTTGGTGTCATCAGCGGTTGAGTCTAAAAAGAGGAAAAGCTGTTCTATAGAGATACTGTGCAATAGATAAGAGTGATCAAAAGAACAACGGCAGAGAGTTTACTTTAAGTGTTATTATTCATGACAGACTTTTCCCACATTTTATAGAGCAAAAGGTTGCCCAGTCCAAGTCCACTTTAACCTCAATGCTTGCCTAACAATATAATGTAATGGTGTAAATATCATGCCATGTATTGCTGGCCAGAGAGCAGCAAATGTGTCATTTGTTTTATTAGAGATCTGCCCATCTTTGTTGCAATTTCTGGCATTTGCACCCTTCTGGAAGATCGGTTGAGATTATCCAAAATTTGGTCACGCATAGCTGGCCATGAACTCTCTGATCCCTCCCAGAACTTAGAGCACAGAGTAACACTTTGAGAAATGGGGTACCCATAGGCAGCGATAACCAGCATTTGTTTCTCGCATCTGCCTGATTAGCATTTAAGTCTGTTACATGTTCCCCATGAAAAGCAGTGGTGAGTCTTGGCACTACAGATAATGGGAAGATGTCTCCCAGCTTTTCATTCTCGGGAAAAGATCTGCCCGTCTATGACTAGCCCAACAGTGATCAAATTAGTCCCATCCATGGAACAGTTTAGATAGTATTGTCATAGTCGCGGTACAGTAAATCATAATAATAATGTCCTGCAATCACATGAATGAGTGTTTAATCTTGTATTATACTACTTCAGAAGTGATTAAGTCTCCTAGGTAAGAGGTCAAACAAAAGACTGCATTTGCTCCAATTATAAGCGTGGCTCTAGTCAAGCCCTGGGAGACTTGGTGCAGAGGAACTTTCTCATATACAACTACTCTGGAATGTCATTGCTTTTCAGGGTTTCTAAAGTGTAAACTGACAATTCCAGACAAAGTTTAGTTACATATGTAAGTATTACGGACCTAGAATCCTTTACTTTTAGACATAGAATATTCTCTTTAAACAAGTTTAGAGGCTTAGTGAAATATAGCTGCAATTTCCGTCCACTTAGGGGTGCTTAGAGCATTTTATTGTAGTTCCATATACAGTCATACATAATGGATAAGGGATGCCTAGCAAGAATTGTTCCTTGGTATTCTACTTACCTTTTTATTATGGTCTCCAACTGGGTACCATCTAGACAAACTGTGTTTTAGAATTCATTTTCTGTAATAAGCAATTCAGCCTCTGTGGTCAGAAGTACAAAGCAGGAATGTTGGAATTCATGTATATATATATGATGATGGTTATCATTTTGAACATAAAATATGTAAGTTTTTCACGCAATACTTCCAGTGTAAACAGAAGTGTACTTTTGTTAAGGAACTTTGTAAATAAACTATTTTGAAAGAAATGTGCCTGGAATCTGCATCCTAAAATGATTTTTGTTTGTTCCACATTTGTAATTTTCATATACAGTACATTAAGCAAAACCAAGGTAGTTGATAAAATACATTATTATTCAATCCTTTTTGTATTTTTATTAGAAATATTTAATCACTAAAATCTCATATAAGCTTTAATTTGTTTAAAGCAGTTTGAAACGTTACGACAGTTTTTTGACATTTTAAAATCTACAACTTTTATCAAAATAACACCTGGTGATCTTCTGGCACTTTCTGTTACATGATGACAATGCTCTGACCTTGTCTTCTACCTTGTCACACAGACGTCTGATGGTGACTACAAGTGGCTGCTTCAGCTCACATTACACAGGCATGGTCCACTGTTATCACCATCAGGCAACCTGCCCTGAGAAATATGCAGGTATCACTGCAGTAGCTGCATGTAGATGAAGGATTAGCAGCACTGCAAACAAAAAATCAGAAAGGTGAAAACAAGTATTTTATTTAAAAAAACATGGATATTGTTTGATATGGAATGTTTTTCACAGACTAAATGTAATTTGGTTATGGTTTGCACCTATTTTAAGGCAGATATATAAAACCACCCTTACATATTCCATTATAAATAGTCAAAGTATTTCCTAAAATCTAAATTCATGTTGAATTTCCACATGCCAGCTGAAATAAGACTGCTACATTGGTCACCTGTAAACTAAGGTGTAGGAATACTTACCTTAGGTCGCAGGAGGATAAAAGCTCAGGGTGTACCAATGTGTTATTTACTAGTACTGCACAATTCGACATTAAGAGGGTTATTCACAGAAGAGTGAAGAGTTTGGAGAAGGCAGGAGAATTGAACATTCTAGAACAACTTCGCTGTACTGGAAAGTGAGTTGAATTGAATTTTTCAAAATCGGCTATGCTGTCCTAGATTGTTCACTTCTCCTGCCTTCTCCAAACTCTTCACCCTTTTGTGAATAACCGCCTAAGAGATTGCTTGTGATTTTACTAAGGTTACCTGTAAACACACTCCTCAACATAGCCTGCATATGCTCTGCCCTTTCAAAGCACAATTGACCATGAAAAATGCTATTAAACATGAGAAAAAGTAGAGTATAAGTAGATATTGTTTATTTGAAACCTAACGTCTATAGTTAGTACTGTGGCATTGGCTAGCTAATACACTGGGCTCAATTACCCCCACAGTTTGGTTTACATAGACTTTGTTTAGCAAATCCTGTTCACAATTTGGCGAATCTGAACATATTGGTAGATTCCATTAACATCTATGGGGGGCAGATCCTGTAATTAAATTCTGACCATTTTTAGGACTACCTAGGTAAACTACTGTCAAAAAAGCCATGGGAAGCTGGGCACTGCCATGGGGAACATGGACCAATGCAAAAATAATTTTTTAAAAATTTAAAAAATCCTGTAAAATGTATAGAGGAACTATTCATGCAACATCAAGGACAACACTGAAAATACACTAATCCTTTAAAGAATATGTTTTGGGGATGCCTTAACCTCCCTGGCAGTATTCCCGAGTGTGGCACGGGGTTCATTTTCAGTAACCTAAGCGGTAACCCTGAGCCACACTCGGGAATACAGCGTTGCGTCTCTTACCTTGTTCGCGTTACCTGCTGTGTCCTCCGGCCGATGCTGGCTTCCGTCCCTTGCGAGTGTCCGCATCGCAGGGGGGCGGAACCGGTGGGAAGTTTAAAAGTTAAAAGAGAAAAAACTAAAAACAACAAAAAAGGAAAAAATTATAATAATCATACCGCCAGCGAGGTTAAAGCAATTAAAGAGAACTGTACAATTTTTCAGTACAGTCTTCAGAGATGGTGTACATTGGCAGGGCATATTTGCCAGAATTAAGATACTGCAGTGGATAGAGCAGTATAAAATTAACCAGTAACGAGACTGTTTTAATAAGGGATAGTAAGCCTAACTGGTTTACGGCTAACTTTTATTTTATCTATAAGGATATAGGGGTGAGTTGAATGTGAGGTGGTTTAGGTGCTCATTGCTTTTTCACTTAATTGTTTTTCAAACAATACAGTGGCATGCTGCGAACAAAGGACAGCACCCAGAACTGAAAGCCAGTAACAAGTGACCGCTGTGCTTTGAGCACCCCTAAGCTGTAAACATAGGCCCTATCAACATATAGTCCATCCATATCAACAAAAACACACTTTTTTTTTTTTTTAAAGAAAAAAAGTGCACTTTTGTTTCAGGGGTTTCCTACCACTTAGTGATTTGGGTCGCCTCTGGCAATCCAATCCTCATCTTCTACCAGCTGTCATACTTTAATTAATAACTGGGGCATGCCTCTTAACCTGAATCTATACTAGAGATGCACCGATACTAGTATCGGTGCCGATGCATAATATTTGCTCCGATGCCTAGCCCGATACTCTCGGTATCAGAAAGCCGGGCACGCTGCCCGGCTCCATGCTCCCTCGTCACTTGTGATGAGGGAGCATGGAGCCGGCTTCCCGGGAAGCCGGGCACCGTGTAATGACTCGCTGCCCGGCTTCCTGATTGGTCAGGAAGCTGGGCGCCATGTAATGACGTGGCGCCAGGCTTCCTGATTGGCCTAGTGACGAGAAGCCATGGGGACCGCTTCCCTGCTAATGGGGAAGCTGGGTGGCGAGTCTTTACACACCGCCCGGTTTCCCGGCTAATCAGGAAGGCAGATGGCGAGTCATTACACGTCGCCTGGCTTACTTAATGGGACTTCCGGTATCGGCGAGTACCGAAAAAAAAAATAACGGTACTCGATACCGAAATACCAGTATCTGTGCATCCCTAGTCTATACTTTTACCACCACGTGGTTGCGACATGTCTGATTATACACACAGAGGGGACAGTCACACTGTAGCAGGTGCCCCCAGCTCACTTTCTAGTAACTGCTTGCATCTGGTCTACTGACCATACCAACATCTGCTGCTCGAAATCATTTTGCCCTCTGCTTTTGCAGTCTATTCTGTCCTTATAGTCTTCTTTAGCTCCATCATGTGTGGCTGGATCCTCTGCCCTTTTTGGCTGAAGTCTTTATCATAGTCATGCAAGAGTTTATTGTCCAAGTCACCTAGTTATTTGCAGAGTTGGTTCACAAACGTGCTTCTACACCCTGTCCTCACCAATCCTGGCTGTGACTTTACTTTGTCAAACCATGTCCGATTGATAACAATTCCTTAAAACAGAACTAACCACTGCGGTTAATCCATTAATAAAAGTGTGGAGCAAATGGGTCTAGCATTAAACTTTAGCTGTGACAGTTTGCTGAAAGCCTCTTGTCTAATTTCTTGCATGTGTCTTTTTTCGGTACATATGCGTACAGAACTGGGGCTAAAGTGCAGGACTACAGAACCTTTGTGCAAGACGCGCTTCTTTTGCATGACCTTCGAGAAATCTGGTCTCTTCACATTGACTCTTGATCATATTATCAAGGATACTACTGGTGGCAACAGCACCCATCTGAGTGGAAGAAACACAAAGTGTCTGTAAGGTCTACCTCAAATCGCCCTTTTGTTTCTCCACTGCCCCAACATTCACATGGAAACCTTGCAAGCTTGGCTTCCAGTGTACCCTTACTGTCTGGCACTCATTCTGCCACATCCTGAGACAAGCCTTCTTCTACATTTCCCAGAGTGTTGGGGTGCTTGGACAGCTTGCATCTCAGACACTTCGGTGAAGGTAGTGGTATCCCAGGGCTACAAACTGAAGTTTTGCTCCCTGGCCACTCCTAGGTTCCTCACCTCCAAACTTCCTTTGTCACCACACAATAGAAGATCTCCATCAAACCCTCTTGAGTCTTCTGGACCAAGGGTTGATACTTAGAGGTGCACCGATATGGAAATTTCAAAACCGAAATAAAAACAATTGTCAGGCCGAAACCGAAAATGTTCATTTTAATTTTTTCAAATATTTAATTTTTTATTTTTTATAAGCTTTTACATTTTTTTATTAAATATTTTTTTTTTTTACTTTTAGGGGTTTCAGGGGAAATATTAGGGGTCTAAACAGACCCCTGATCTTTCCCTTTTAAAATAGAAAAAAAGATTGAGGACACAAAGTTTTTCTGTAGCCCCAGTTATCAATAAACAGGAATGCTCTATACAGCGTGTTCCTGTTCATTGATAACATGAGAACATGTATTTACTATAAGCACAATGATGAATGAACAGGAGGTGATGTAGATCACTTCCCATTCATTCATAATTGAGGATATAGTCAACATACTCTGTCCTCAATTATTTACAAACACTCAGCGATCACTGTGTTTGCACTTGCTCTCCTTCCTGACACAGGAGGCTGATCGAGCGGTGCAGGGAGAAGAGCTCAGCCTTCTGTGGCTGTCTCCGCCCCTACACCGCTCTGCCGGACTGTGATAGGAGGCTGAGCGGTGCGGGGAGGAGAGACGTCGGCCACTCACAGCACTCGGCCGGCTGTCACACTTTCTCTCCTCCCCGCTGGGACACAGAGCAGCGCCTTTAGCCAAAAGTGCCATTTTCGGCCAATATGTTTCGGTGACCAATATATCGGTGCATCCCTAGTTGATACCCACAATTCCGGTTCCAGAATGGTTTCAAGGGTTCTACTCCAATCTGTGTACTGTTTACAGATCCAAAGGGAGCACGCACCCTATCTTGGATTTTAAAGCTCTGTGTCTTCAATCAAGTCCACAAATTGTGCATGGAATCCACCACATCAGTGATCATCTTCCTTCAGCTTTGTGCACTGGTGCGCAGTCATGTTGGAACAGGAAGGGGCCATCCACAAACTGTTCCCACAAATTTGGGAGCATGAAATTGTCCAAAATGTCTTGGTATGCTGATGCCTTAAGAGTTCCCTTCACTGGAACTAAGGGGCCCATCCCCTGAAAAACAACCCCACACCATAATCCCCCCTCCACCAAACTTTACACAATGCAGTCAGGCAAGTACCGTTCTCCTGGCAACCGCCAAACCCAGACACGTTCATCGGATTGCCAGACAGAGAAGCGTGATTCGTCACTCCAGAGAGCATGTCTCCACTTCTTTAGAGTCCAGTGGCGGGATGCTGTACACCACTGCATCTGACGCTTTGCATTTGACTTGGTGATGTAAGGCTTGGCTGCAGCTGCTCAGCCATGGAAACCCATTCCATGAAGCTCTCTACGCACTGCTGTTGTTGTGCCAATCTGAAGGCCACACGAAGTTTGGAGGTCTGTAGCTATTGACTCTGCAGACAGTTGGCGACTTCTACGCACTGTGAGCTTCAGCATGTGCTGACCCCGCTCTGTCATTTTACGTGGCCTACAACTTCGTGGCTGAGGTGCTGTTGTTCCCAGTTTCTTCTACTTTGTTATAATACCACTAACAGGTGACCGTGGAATATTTAGTAGCAAGGAAATTTCACAGATGGACTTATGGCACAGGTGGCAACCTATCACGGTACCATGCTTGAATTCACTGAGCTCCTGAGAGCAACCCATTCTCTCACAAATGTTTGTAGAAGTGTCTGCATGCCGAGGTACTTGATTTTATACACCTGTGGCCATGCAGGTGATTGGAACACCTGAATCCAATGATTTGGGGGCGGTGTCCCAATACTTTTGGCAATATAGTGCAGGATGAGCCATAAGCACTTCTGTCAGTTAGATTCCAGTAAGGAAAGATAACACTTTATGTATCTCTACTTTCTCCTCCTCTCTTCCCAACCTGAAGGTTTGTAAGCTCAGGCTCAAACAGAAATATAAATGCCTCTCATTGTGTAGTATTTCACAACTCAAAATGTATTAGGGGATTAAAAACACTTACATAAAATATCATAGTCTATACTGTTTGCCATAAAAAGATATGTAATAAAATGATTCACTATAAAAATGACAAATATAGCCATCTATCTAGCTTAATATCACATAATTATTGTAAGAATTGAATGATGTGACATTAAGCTAGAGAAGCCCCCTTTCACCATATGTGTTTTAAAATGGGTATAATATACAATTGTAATGCCATTTACTTTATATGACCCCCTTGTGTATATGTGCTATATTTGTCGTTTTTATAGTGAATAATGTTATACATATCTTTTTACGGCTAACAGTATGTGGTCCCAAATATCTAACATTTAATCTTTACAGCTCCGTTTAAGTTTTATGGCTCCATATGTTGCTCTTATTTTTTATAGTCTTTTCCCTTTTTATGAACAAATTGGCTTTGAGACCTATTTTAAATTGGGTTGTATAAACAGATTTGGAGTAAGACGTGAGGAAAGATCATGCGTAGGACTCGTGAACTGTTTAGCTCATTGAAACGAGATTGGATGCTGGAGACTTCTAGTGGCAGTTTTTGTACACAGCACTATACTGTATACTTAATGTGTAGAATATTGGGAGAATAAACAGGTGAACAGGAAGCGTCTGTACGCTCACTACCCCCTGGAAGAATTCCTTGGTGACGAAACGCATCGGGAGGGCGGAGTATTCACACTCTCCCTGATACTGATGTGCTGTGACATGTACGATTGGAGACGTTTTTCATGCGATTGAATGATCTTTTATGTAAGTGCTTTTAATCCCCGATTACATTTTGAGTTGTGAAATACTACACAATGAGAGGCGTTTTATATTTCTGAGGAAGGAAGCGGTGATAAATAAAGTGTTATCTTTCCTTACTGGAGTCTAACTGAGAGGAGAAACACCAGTGACAGAAGCGCTTAGTGCGGTTTAATGGTTTTTTTAAAACTTGCGGTAGAGTGAAGATCTATGTGTATATACATTAACACATAAGGTGTAGTTTATGAACACTAATTGCACCTGGTTGATTAACTTCTATAAGTCTTGGAAGAAAGAGAATCTCTTCACTGATAATTGGACATTGCACGAAGCTTATCACTATATTTTCTTTCAATTGATTATAGTCAGGGCTTGAAAAATCCTGTGACAAGAGGACGCTGGAGCCGGACGAGTAGCTTCCCGGCTTTACATTCAAGCGATTGGGCATCTAGCGGTGATTATATACCACCAAAAGAAAGCTCCGTATGTCCCAAAAAATATTAACATAAATTGCAAGGCTATAGGCCGGTCATGCTGAGTGGTAATATTTTTGACTGACTGGTGAGACGCCATCAAATTTTTCAAGCCCTGGATATAGTATATGAGTTATTTATTGTTTGCACTTCTGAACTGCATAGATTGATATGCCAGATATATGATGCACATGTTGGTTTGATGTTGTTCATTTGGGTAGAGCGCAGTGCATGGATATTTATTATTTTGTGGTGTTTTCACTTGTTAGCATTGTTTTGTATTTCTACACCTGAGCGCGGCTAAGAGGGTTAATTATATATAATATGAAAATAAAACGTGCAGATTTGTTTTTTTCTTTTTCCCATGCAGTAGTAGCTCATTCTAAATGAATGGACTGCCTTGATGCAATGCACATAAATGTATGAAATACTGCATGTTAATTTGCATGCAGTAACCCATCTGACTGGATGGGCAGATGTGAAGAGGGTGAGATCAGACAGTCTAATATAACATGGGTGCAAAAATTGAAAAAAGGGCCTCAGTCATGAAGGGGTTAATAAAGCTATACAGGTGATGCTTATAGTTAGTATACAGTAGATCTTCTGCATGTCGCATTATTTAAGGTGAATAAGGTGAATATGCATTTAAATTAGACTAATGCAGTGTTGCCAAATTCAAACGTTTCCCCAGTCTTTCAAATCTGGTTCAGAGGCACTGGCTTCTGTTATAGGTTATAACAATCTATAACCAATGATTGTTAGCTTAAATCCATCCCTTTCCAGTATTTCCAGACTGCCAACAGGAAACATGAGTAACTTGAATGACATTTTCAAAGTGCCCAGTCAACTTCTGCAGCAATCATTTTTCCCCATACATGGTTCCACATTTGTATGAGTGCTCAATTAGTTTGTGCCTCCTCAACCTTTGCGAAGCCTGGAGCTGCATGGCAGCCATCCTGAAGTAAGGAACACTTTGTTATAACCTGAATTTAATTTGCTAGCAAAATAGAGTGATTTTATTTTGAACAGAACGCTGTGGTACAATACATTTTGTTCATTACAAATAATTTACAAAACATTCATCAATCATATTATATGCCAGCTTTAGTGACTGCAGAACATCAAAAGTAGCCCCGAGGCCTATGGAACACTTGCAATCCTGATGCGGCACTAAGAAGTGCGGAACTGCTTCCACCTTGTTCCCTCTTTGCCCACGTTAGTGAGGTGTCGCCAGCTACTGATGGATCAACATAGCGGAAGCAGTTGAATATTTGTGCTATAAAGGGATCCTGTCACTGCCGAGCTGAAAGCACTGGCAGTATCACCGGTGTGTTGACATGGCTCAAAACAGAATGTGCCACTGTTATGTTGTAGTAACAGTAACGAGTGAAAAAAGATATGAAATGTTTTACTTTTTTCTCCAAATGTTCAAAATATAGTCATATCATTTTCTTAGCACAGAACTAAAACGTGTATTGATGCCCACGAAGACAAATTACATATTTTCTACCTCCTGCACTATCACATCAGTACCACATGGTGGCAGAATTCTCACAGAGAACTATGCAAAAAAAAGTACAATCTCCCTTTATTTACAATCAAAGTACCCCGGTCTTTATGTTCTTTTTTTGTGTAATGCCTTATACAGTCTGTCATTCACAAATAAAGTGATCCGTTCAAAGATAATTTTGTTCCTTATTAGAAAACAAAATCATTATAGTCATATTTTATAAATCTAAGGTAAATCTATATCACAGTAGAATTTTACATTTCCCAAGTGCATTATGGGAGTAATATGGAAACATTCTACCCCAGCAGAACATAAAAATACACTTTTCAAATAAAAGGCAAACATTTTCCATAAGTAGATGATTTGTAAGGTCTAGTAGTACAAGGTAAAGCTGTTAGGGCGAGGACAGCCTAGCACTTACATGCGATTTAGACATCCGCTTGTGTTGGAAAACATTACCAAGTTTGCCCTCTCGTGTCAGTTTGTGTATTGGCTGTATTGTTTCCCATCCTTATTGCGCTATTAACAGTTGCTGTAAATGCCAAAGTAAAAACAACAGATGAGGTAGTAGCGGCGGAATGGCTGAACTGCTGCTTGCTGTGTATATATTTCCTCTGGGTTGTGGCTCCACTGTAATGTATCCATTGATGATTCCAATTTGTGGAGGAGGGTCTGTAACACTGAAAAAACAAGACAGGAAAATGTGTTGTCAGTTCAACTTCATGGTGGTGTGAGGCTAACAGGCCTATTCACAAAAGGGTGAAGAGTTTGGAGAAGTGAACAATCTAGGAGAACATAGCTGAACTGGAAAGTGAGCTGAATTGGAGAAGTTTTCCAGTTCAGCTATGTTGGCCTAGATTGTTCACTTCTCCTGCCTTCTCCAAACTCTTCACTCTTTGTGAATAACCTTGCTAATGTTAGGTGATAAATGATGAAAGGGAAACGATCAGGTAAGTTTCATGTCAGTTACTTTTAAAAGTGTTTGTGCATATTATTATTATAATACAGGATTTATATAGCGCCAACTGTTTGTGCATCAAGACAAGATGGCAGAATTGTATAGGTACAAACATCTATGAGAATCCTTTGTCATGTGTTAAATGTTATTTGTAAAACAAAGCCCTATGGGTTAGCTAAAGATACAGCACAGCAAAGCTTGTTGCTTGATTTGCAACTCCCTTTGTCTGAGAGAAACCTCCTATTGAAGCATTTGATACCAGAGGAGTGATTACACATGGAGTTATGTAAATAAGGGGCTTCTTTCTAAACAGGTGAAGAAGAGAAGAACTACCCCTGCTGGCTGGAGAGAAGACTGCAGCACATTAAAACCAGACCTTATGATTAAATGCAAGGTCTGCTTCTTAAATACTGACCCACCCCCCATTCTAAAATGCCACAATTTATATAGTGTATGTCCAGCCCAAACTTTTGTTCTTAGCATTGGATAGATTGAGGAAGGGTTAGTTGAGTTGTTGCTGCTATTTTTAGATAGGTTTTCTCTCACTTCCTGTCCTGGTGACAATGTTTTACTAGGTTGGAAGTGAGGGAAAATCTCCAACAGAAACACATAAAACGTTTTTGACTTGACATATACTGTACTTTAAAAAGAAAAATTCCCAGTACAATTTCTCAGAATGAGACCACAATGTAACAGGAATGTGGAGGTTGGACTATTGAGTTGTAAGTACAATGTGCGCATTACTGCATATCCATTTCTATAACTTCAACTGAGAAATAAAGTGGATCTCTGACCAAAACTTGTTAGGAAAGGTTAGAACCTTTTGTAAGGTATTTATTGGTCTGTATGTCACATGGGGAAGATTTCCCCTTACCGTCTGTACCAGTAATTTGTAGCAGAATGAGTAAGGCTCCATTCACACATTAAAGAAAATGCATTGCAATGTGCATTGTTCAGACTATTGCAGTGGATGTGTGTCCTGCAAAATAGTCCAGTAAAACAAATGGCAAATGCACTCATCAACTCATAACCAGCTTTAAGGAGGTTGGGCTGCCTCCAGGATATAGAGGTGCCTTGGCGCAGCTGTGCGGCTTTCACATTTTCTGCAGAAGACGTGTATCTAAACCTCTGTTTTTAACCTTAGCGGTGAGACAAGTTGTTTTACATGCTGGCTGGTGAGTGTGCTGGGAAACGTTTTGCTGTTGTACTGTAAAATAGTACAGGCGTGATTTTATGGGCGGATTCCGTGCGCTGCAGGTATAGTAATAACCACAATCGCGGGGAATTCGCACGTATGTTACCGTTTGCACGGTTTCGTATGGCACAGTTTTCTTCACGGGAAACACTACAGTTATGTGTGACTGGAGCCTAAGGTCTTGTTCACACCCAGCGCGGAGCAGGTGCAGAGCAGTTGCAAACCGGATCAAAACTGCGTCCAAAGTATTCCAATGGTATTTTTTGCTCCAGTTCACATCGCAGAGTTCAGTTCCAGAGCAGGTGAAAAAACTGCAGCAAGCCCTGTTTTACCTGCTCTGGAACGCATGCGAACGCATCAAACACGCATGCAAATGCCCGAAACGCACAAAGCCCATGTTAAACCAAAAACATTTTTTTTTAAACGAAAAACGGCCCGGAACGCATCAAAAACGTGGCACAACCCACTGCACTGCGGGTGCAGAAACCTGGGCGGATCTGCTCTGCATTTGGTGTGAACAAGGCCTTAGGGTTAGCACCTCTTTTCTGTATTACTGTCTCTATTTCTGTTGGGAGGGACAGGAAATAGGGCAAAATGTCCCAGCACAGACAGAAATAAATAGCTGACAGCTTCCATCTTAAACATTATACGGTATCTTTGTGCATTCCTTTTGGGTTGTGCATCTCTACTGAATGTAACCGAAATGATCATACACAAGTATAGCATTAAACATGCACTTTCAGTCCATTGATATACATACTATGTAACACATTTCTTCCTATTACACTGATTTGCATGCTACACTCCTATCTTTATGATCATGTTGTATCAGGTGTATGTAAGCCCTAATAATAAACTTTTCTTATTTCCTCCCTTTTGATCTGTTAAATAAGCAATACGTCCAATGCAACAAAAACTGTTGATCTTGTCCGAAATGTATAGCTGCCCTCTGCCGGCTTCCTAAGAGTCTGTTAAGCCCTCCGAGTTCTTATCTTGGGCAACAGAATGAAAAGCCTTTATGTTGTGGAGATTTGAGACTTGGGGTGGCTGAATAGTTCAACATAAGACACTAGGCAGTGCTGACACCTCTCTGTGTTGTCAGCCCACAACAGGATATTAAGAGCTGAGTGCATTTCTGGCAGATCAACTTGGAGGGTATTTAAAGGGATAAAACATGGAGAGATGTGCATATATTGTACTGCATATGTTTTTGTTTTCTTTTTTAATTTGTGTTGCCATATGCTTTCAGACGTAAATGCAGTTCATCCAATATGCCGTTTATTCACTATGATCAGTTAATACTGTCTGACTACCTTCACTGTTATGGATTTCACCACAAATTCACCCAAGTTTGTGGAGTGGTGACTATAAATGCCTTTTATCGTTCTAGCTGCAGTGTTTTGAAAAGCCGCAGATACTTTTTTTTGTTCTGTAGATGGACAGCTGCAATTGGCACCAAGGTATTATTTCACAAAACACACACACAGCCATACAAGTAGTCACTAATAGATTTAGCTGCTTTTCTGTTGGGGCATTTCACACCTCACTGCTGAAGATTTTCTGTTTGCTTTCCCTGTTTGTCCCCTGTAATCAATAGACTTTGCTCATGTGTAGCCATGACACCAGCAGTCTGGTTGCAAGGCCAGTGGTACAAAAGGAGTGACCTATATATTTTTATGTATGTGTTAGTTTAGGATCTACCTTTTCTATAGCTCACTAATGTGAAGTCAGTGAAACCTAATCATATAAGACAATGGATCTCTGCACTTCACACACTGACCATTTGCCTTATTAACAACTTGAGTCCCCTGGCCTTTTTCTCCCTTAATCCCCCAGAGTCCCAGAGGTTTTTTTTGTTTGTTTTGGAGATGCCTCAGGGCTGCATATTATGCTTTTTAGTGTTGAAACCTACTTTTATATGCTGTATTGTTTTTTCGGGTCAGAAAGGTATTGCTTTCATTTGGTAGCACATTATTATAAATATATTTTTATTTCTTATATTTTTTGGGGGGGGGGGGGAAGAAAAATTAAAACATTTACATTCCTGTCATTCTTCCCAATGCAACATTGATATCATTTGGGCACCCACAGATATTTACCCTAAAACATAATCGACAAACTTTGCTCATTACAATTATAATGCATTAGTATGATTTCTGCGTAACGTAGCAGAATGGTAAATGTTTGCATTTTACGTTACGAAAGCTTTATTACACTTTCTAAGCTGCATTGTACTGCATGCAGGAAAAAACTGTGTTTGTGTAAGCATAACATTAGGATCGGGACTGGTTGGCGAGGACACAAATTAGCACAATGGTGATTTTTTTTTCCCCACAGGTGTGCCATCACTAAAAATGACATTGCATTAATTTCTGTGAATATTTACAGCCCACACCGTAAATGTTATCTAGATCACCCAACAGTAATTGTTGGAACCTTGGCACTAATCTGGGGAGGAATTGTTTTTACATTTATTTTAAAAAAAAGATTTATTCTTTTATACACTTTTTTTTTTGTATGCTATCTTCTTACTTTATGGGGGTCTGGATCCATACCAGATCCAGACCCCCCCATGCAGCAACAGATCACTTCTAATAGAGACCTTTTGCTGGCTGCAATCAGCCAGCATTAGTTAATTATAGTTAGGGATGCACCGATACCAAGTACAGTACTCGGTACAAGTACCGATACATTTCGAGCTCCAGGACTAGACTAGATAAATTGTAAAAGTTAGGAGGCAGCTGTCATTTGTAAGGAGCACACAGACCTCCTGGGATTTGTGCATCTGTTTTAATGTATGATTTTGTTTTTATAAATAAAGGGATGCACAGATACCAGTTTTGCGAGTACGAGTACTGTTACTTGCCCAAGTACTTACAAGTACGAGTACTGATACATTTTTGTTCATTGTCATGTGACAGTTTTTCTAAAACAATACAGACTAATGATTTCAGGGCAGTGGTGGAGTGCCAGAGCCAGGTCCCAGCTGCAACCGCTGCAACCCTGGTAGTTCTCATGAATATGCCAAGTATCTGCACTGGTACTCGAAAGTATCTGTGCATCCCTAGTTATAGTAGTAATCTATTGTTGCAGGGAGATGCTGAACAGAGCTGCAACAGTTCAAGGTGGAAGCATTGTGTTTACAGTGATTTGCTATGGAGCATTGTGCAACAAGATCCGAAACCCAATAGCCGATTGTTTCAGCTCCTGGGCTTACTGCTGAATGCTACCTGTTAGTGACAGCCAACATTTCCAGCCGGGACCTGCAGTAGCCGCAATCCAGGTGCTAAAATGGTGCTTGGATGAATAGCCATTGTCCCTGTGCTGTTTAAAACTTTAACCTGGTCCTCAAATGGTTAAAAATATATCCATACGTTCTCTATTTACGGAATATTTTCTAGGGTAAAAACCTGACATTTGTGACATATGCAAGAGTTTCTGAGAACAGCACAAGCCGATACAGGTTGCTGCCGGTTGTGTATAATGTTTATCAGATTTAAGGAATATATGGCATATTCTGGAATTCAGAATCCTGCCACTGTATAGCCTGCAGCAAGGAATATCTGTAATGGTGATTGCAAGGTACATCAAATGTGAGTTGTTCATTAACCTGCATTTTGCCTCATGCTAGCCAGGATATTTGTTTAATAAACAATTTTAATGGTAAAAAAAGTTAATATTAAAGCACATCTAACATCTTACCAGTACTTAAGGCCCCTTTCACACTTGTGAATGAGGCCAATCACATCAGCCTCATTAATTCCTCTGTGAGAATAATGCAAATTCCTCTGTGAGACTCGTGATTTCCACCGGGTGGGAGGCGCTGTATAATCCAATGACAGCTACCACTACCCACAGGCTAATCATAAGTAATAGCGCAGCCTGCGCTTACCTGCAAATGACTGCACCTACACGTGGACTGTTTGTGTCCAGTTGCGATTGTCCGCAGGTAATAGCAGGCTGTGCGATTACTTCCGAACAGCTACTGGCAGTGCCAGCTATCTTTGAGTCTCATGGAGGAATATATCAAACCTATGTGATTGGCCTGATTCTTAGGTGTGAATGATTTCTATTTCTGTCCATCAAGTCCTGAGATTTACAAAGCCCTACCTGAGAAGCACAACAAGCCTGGTAACCCGACTTTTCTCTACTGCAGTAAAGCAACACAGCTAGGTCACCTCACTGCCCCTACTTGTGACTAGACAGTAAAGGAGCAACAAGAGACAGACGAGGCCATCTCTATCTTTCTTCTCCTTTCATCATGTTCTTTGTAAACAAATGTGAATGCAGGACAACAGATTGGCCCTTAGTACAGCCAAATTCAGGCATTTATTCTAGTTGCGGTTATAATACAATAAAAGTTAAGAAATCCATAACTACATTGTGTTTTTTAATATCTGTTTGGAGCTTCACAGCTTTGCCAATGCAGCAAACACCATTTATACACATCTCCATTAGTAAGACCTTATAGTAGTCTCATATTCATTACATTCCTTGCTGCAGAAGATGAAAACATTTTTGTCACGCCAAGTAATTTGTTCCCTTTATGCTGATTGAAAGTAAAGGTGACATTTTCATTCTCTTTCATTTTTATGCTTCATGCATTTCTATTTATGTAGCAGTATTTTTCTTATGTTTTTTTGTCCTTCACCAACCCACCTGTCTTGAATGCGAACCCAGAGATCGCTGAAGTGACGGTGATTTTCTTTCCGATGCTTCTTCTTTTTGTATTTTCTTTCAGCTTTATCCATTAGATGTACATTGTCAGACAATAGCAGATCAGGTAACAGCTCCTTGTTCCTGAGCATCTTTACTGGCTGCTTTAATTTGGAAATTCTTGTAGAAGATGTTGACGGCAGTCCCAACAGCAATGGCGAGGGCGACAGCTTTGAGGAGGATGGCGACTTTTTACTTTTACCGCTGTAAAAACACATTTTATAGTTTAAGAAACAAAAAAATAGAAAAAAATAAAAAACAAGCAGCATTTTTGATCATGGTTAATAAACAGCTGTCTTGTCATATCTTTTAAGAGAATAAAAGATATCTTGGTCATTGTGACATTCTTTTCTCCACTCTTCTTACAAAAATCCTCCATACTGTATGGAGTATTTGTATTGAACGGAGTAGTATTTGAAAAAGCATTATAAATAAAGCTGGCAAGCCCATATATTTACTCAGCAGATACACTATATGGTCAAAGGTATGTGAACACCACTCCAAATGATTGTGTTTAGGAGTTTCCAGTAAAGGGTACTGTTAATGCTATAGCACACAAAGACATTGCACGTTTCCACCCTTGTGTCATATGCTTGAGGAAGGTCTTCGATAGTCGTCACTGAAACAAGTGTCCACATTGGAAGATTTCCCCAAAATCCCTATTCTAGTAAAATGTATGATTTTTCCCTCACTTTCTTTCACAGTAACAGTGACCATTGGGGAACACAAGTAGCCACCCTCTAGAAGGAAGGACAGTGTCAACACCTTCAGAGATGATTTGAGGATCTACAGCCCAGTGATACACAAATAAGATACATATTTGTTAATAGTTGTGATACTTGAATACATTTTTAAGATTTAACTCCTGAGTTTCGTGTCAATTTAAGCTATCATAGTGGACATGGCTAAGAGGTCTGGCTACTATGTAGAGCAGGGGTAGCCAAACTCCAGCCCTCCAGCTGTGGTGAAACTACAAATCCCATGATGCATCTCTCTCTGGGAGTCATGTCTGTGGCTGTGAGAATCTTGCAATGCCTCATTTGTAGTTCCACCACAGCTGGAGGGCCGGAGTTTGGCTACCCCTGATGTAGAGAGACTCACTAATCACAATAGGTGCTATTGCCAACGCGGTCTGATAGGATCTGTGTAGAGCTGGCCCGGGGCCTACCTAATATAAAAATGTATTGGAAGATTTAGGTAGATCCTCATATTATACACAGTATTCTTGGAAAATCTACAAATATAGTACAGGGACTATTGCACATTGCACAGTCCGATTTTAGGTGTGTGTGGCCAGCTTGACAGCTTGCAAACGTTTACTGAATATGGTGGATATTCTTTTATTTATGGGTAAGCCAGTTAGGTGTGTAAATACAAAATAGTCTTACTGGGTGAAAATAATTTTGGTTGGTGATCATTTCTTTACCTAAAAAGATAGTATGACTAAGATTATGGCTTTTTGTGTATATTTTTTATTGTTAAACCTTTCTCTGACAGCATAATAGTCTAAATCTTACCTTGTGATAGGCCGCCCGGCAGGAGTGTGATGCACATCATAGCCATAGCTTTGTAACGCATCAATGACGGTGTTGTTTCCCATAAAGTGCCCTGTGCAAGAAAATTAAATACTTTTTCTTTTTTTTTCTGGTAAAAACATAAAACATTTGCTGTTACAGCCCACTGATGTTTAATAATAACACTAACAATGAAAATTGCTGCTGTCATACAAGACTGGAAAAATAATTCCATTAATTATGTTTTTTGGAAACAATTGACACTACTTTTCGATGACTGATCACCGCCGCTACAACAAATGTGTCATATTTTTTTCTACGTTATAAATAAAAGCACAGTTTGACTTTTTGTCAGAGGTTTGGCCAGCAGCAACCAGAATCCAGACATTCTGTTCACTGTGTACCAGAATTGTAATTTCCTGGTTATTGAATTGGCAAGCTGCTTTATCTAGCTGTTTATCTCTTATTATAACACTGGGAACTATCATGTGAATATAACTAACACACCCCACTCAGCACTCGTAAAGAAGGAAATGATTGCCAGTATCCACACAGAAAAAATACATACAAAGAATTTAACATTTTTAGTGTATATAAAGGAAGCTAAGAGAATTTTTTCCTGCGTGTGTTCACCTTTAAGCTCAACTCTGGCAGCAGGATTGTTTCAGATATATCATTAGTTCTGGGGATTACAGCTGGCACAGATACAGATACTTTTGGACTGTGAATGTACATACAAGTTCACTCCTGTCTATAGTCTTTCTAAATCTTACAGAGCCATCATCAATAGACTTTCCAAAGTGATCGGTAAAATCCTAATAGTAAAAAGAGGTTTTTCCTATCTAGATACAATCACACTAACAGACCCTTGCACTTTTTTTGTACTGGGACACATAAGACAAAGACACACTCTTTCTATTCTTCTTTTTTTAAATTTGTATTCAAATCTATAGCATCTTCTTTGAAACGCCTAAATTCAACTATCTCCTAAAATATTATTATACATTCATATAATGTGATGTGATATAGGCTATTGATTTCTCAACCACACACTTTTCCATAGGGTACAAAAGACACACAAGAGGTAAACAGATGAGTTCACAGTAAAGCACAAATTAAAAATAAATAATAAAAACTTCTTACCGGCTCCGAATGCAAAGAAAAAGCTTTTTTCTGGAAACTCCTCTAGCAGATCTTTCACTCTCTTCCCCATTCGCTCGTTCCTCTTATAAATGAGCTCTAGTCGGAAATAGTTATCAATCTCCTGTGCAGTTATTCTTTCTTGGGGTGGCAATGAGGAATTTATAAAATTAGGTACCTACAAAAACATTTGTATAGATTTTTTTTTAGCACAACCACATCGATTCTGTCATACTGAAGACACAAATTCAAATTTGATATTAAAAGCTTAAATAGAAAGTTTAGCCCTCTTTTGGGTCAAAGTAGCATATTTACCAATGCACTCCTGTGACCCAAACTTGGCATCTAACAGGCTAAAGCCCACTTTTTGCTGACAGCCTGCTGCAGCCGGGAAAAATCCTGACAATTTTTTCGGGATCCAACCCGATGCCTGATTTAAAGCTGGTTCTGCCTCTCTAGAGCCAGAGCCAGCTGTGCTTGCCCCCTTCTCATCTGTCCTTCCAAAGAGGAACAGAGAGGGGAGGGGGTAATCCATGTGGGGATCTCACATGGCAGTCACTGCTCTCTGCAGGGAGAAGACCAAGAGCTAAGTGATCAGTGGGACGGGATCACTCAGCTCCCAATCTATAAAGCTGGCGTGCGACACCTGCAGTGTCACCCACCAGCTCAAAGCATTGGGAAGAGTACATTTTCCTTTCACAATACTTCTCCTTTAACAAATAATGTAATAGTGTAAGTCCAGTCAATAATAGCAACAAGTAACCTTGACCTAATTGTTGGAAACATGACAAAAGTAATAACGCAGGCCACCAATCCTCCACCACCAGTGCCACAAAGATATCTAGGTTCACAATCATACAGCAGCACCTGCTGATCATCCCATTCACAGTAATATTTGCCTTACTATATGTAAGTATCTAGCTTGGTGTAGATCTCTACCTAGGTTAGATAAGGTCACATCAACTATCAAGGTAAAGATTTGCAGTCAGGTCCTCGGGGGTGATGCTTAGGGGACTTGAGCCCCTGTAAGTATTCTCCTGGTTCCACAGCACACCCAAATATGATTGGCAACACTGCAGCAGCAGAAGCAACGGGGTTGTCAGGGACACTTCAGCCTTGGACAGCAGCACAGCAAATGCAATAAGAGCAGGATAGAGGTGGGACAATGATCAGTGGGATAGATATATAAAGATATGGAGCCAAGCCCCCTTGCTGGCTGCAACAGAGCCCTGCTCCACTTGCATCCAATACAGTAGAGTACTGGAAACGTTGCTCATGATGCTTAGTTTGATTTATTTTTTCTTAGTCCTAATTATAGTTATTTCTATGCATACCTGTGTTTTTTTTATTGAGCGCAAAACTGCACATGCCAGAGGTCATTGTGCTATGCTTTGTGCTCTGCTATGGGCTGATAGCAGGGAGAACAAGATTTGACTTTACATCCAGTAGGGCCACAAAGAGTCATTACTAAGAGGAGCCTTTCATTCTTATTCACAGCCTGCACTAGATGCAAATCTAAACAATTATTCTGAGCTGTCAATAAAGTTCAGTTGGGTCAAAGAACATTGCTAAGAAGCTGCTGGTAGGAAAGCTTAGCATGGCTGTAAGCTGCCACTAAGAGGTGCCCTAGGATACTTTTTGCATTTTCCAGGCTATCCTTTCTGTTTTGTACAAAAAGCCTGTAGCTCAATAGCTTTAACTTATCATTATGCAAAGAAATAACTGACTCAAAAGTGTGTCTTATTCCCAACCCCCTGCTTGTTTCAGATGGGACAAACCATTAAAGTTCTGTTTTAAGCTGTCAGTTAATGCATAATCAACTGTTTGCTAAACCAACGTAGAAAGTTGTAGAATTCTGTAGTTTAGATGCAAGTAAAACATAGCGCAGTTGTTTAACGGTTTTACAACTAGGAAAACCACTATTCTACAATGGTAATGGGCCAGATACATCATTACATTTTTCTTGACACACAAAGGATCAGTAAAAGTTTTTGCAAGCGAGAGAGAGAGTGAGAGAGAAAACCAAACCCCAACATACTTGTGAAGAATCCTGGTTAAATAATATGGAATTCAGATCTCCACAATTGTAATGCTTGATGAGGTCCTCTGTTGTGTACGGAGCCTGGAGGCTGCCTGCTCTACGGCTCTCCTGTTGCAAGAGGGTCTGGTTTAAGGCGAATATAACCTGTAAAATTAAATAAAACTATGGGGTAAAAGTAACAAACTAGTCAGTTTTAAATATATATATAACATTTAAAAATATTTCGATAAAAGTTAATGTAGTATATTTAATAAAGTGATACTATGCACAACATGTTTTTCTATGCTGACATATGTATGCATAAACTGCTGCATAATCAAATGTCTTCAATTTCTAGAAGCCTGTACAGGGTTTAAAAAGGGACAATAGCCTTGTGTTCCTGACATGCATTGAAAGCACTTTGATTCCTTTTGAAAGGCTCAACACACATATGAATTCACTGAATAGTCAGCTTTTCTTTCCTCTGTAACATGGAAATACATATGGTCTCCAGTGTCTTTGTGTGCTGAAACTTCAGTGCCTATTCACAGGTACTGCAAAGCCAAAAGGGTGTCACAGCTGGGAATGAATGTGACAGTAAAGCTAACAATTTGACCCCGAGAATTTGACACAGGAAGTGGTTTTGCATTTATGTTTTAATGTCGGAGATGCAGGTGCCACTCCACCTATCCCCACAAACCACTAAAATAAAGGGGGGGGGCGGGGGGGTTATTTAACCTTTGTTCTACTTCTTGCTTATGACAGATCACAATATTACTGTCAAATGTCAGGCAACACTGAATCCTTTGACCCCAGCAGGGGATCAGTACATTACAACAGCACAATTATGCAACAGCACTTTTAATTAAACTGACATGATCGTGTCTATAGCTGGTCTGTGTTATATGATCACAAGAAATAAGCAATTTGTTTTAATAATCTGTGCTTGCCTAGATAACTGGTTTATGGGCTCCTGGGTAAAAACTGCTTTAAATAAGATGCTTTATTAAATTAAAGAAAAACTTGCATACCTCAAAAATGTCTTGGCCTAAATAAAGTTGGACTTACATGAGGCAATCTGTTTAAAAATGAGTGATCAGACTATCAGACAAGCATCTTTCAAGCACTGTGCACATATATTTAGTGCATGTCTGCAGATCTGGGTTATCCCTAATCACTTCTGAGTTAGCAACAAACAACTAATTCTAACCTGATTGTAGAGTCGAAGGGAGACGCTCATGGTATGTGTATACAATCTTTAACGCTCCAGACACGCAGATTTTACTGCAAGGTAGCACAGAAAATGCTTGTACTGTGCAATAAACATTGCCTATGGCTTTATACTTTACAACCTACTTTTAGTGATTTTTTTTTCTCTAACATTATGCACTTGGCTGACTTATTCAATCGAAATGAAATGTTGAAGTAAAATTAGAAGCCTGACACTAGAGACTAAACAATGTGGACTAGTTTTCTCATGTGAAGTTTTCAGAAAGCTTCGAGATTGACTTTCCAAATCATAATCTAATAAATGGATTGACTTGACATGCTGAGTTGAGAATAGAGAAACAGAGAGGATAGGGCAATTGACTGAACAGATGTGAGTGTTTTTGTTGTGAAGGTCTAGAAACTGGCGGGGTGGTGATTGGCTAATTTAAGTTGCATAATGCTATAATCCTTTCATATGCAGATCACTTCTTTGATCCCATGTGGATAAAAGGGCAAGGCGGGGGTCTTTTGTCTTAAAAAAAAAAAGAATTCAATGTCTGATGGACCCTTGTTCTTCTCCCACCCCCTTGAGATAATGTTCCCTATGCACTATTACTGCATAGGGAACATGACAGCTGCAGAAATACAACCAGAGACTATTCAAGCCTGTTTCCTTTACCAGACAGTTCACACATTTCCTTCTGAAAGGTCAACCATTTTCAGCAAAACTGTAAATAAGCACTGGCACTTTGAAATTGGATCAGTAGCAGGACTCATAGGCAATCTTTCTAGCCCAACTGCATTAGTTTTGTAAACACTCTACAGCAAAGCAAAAGAAAGATAACACACATTGGGCCTGACAATCACATTTCACAATTTCCACTTTTACTTTTGCACAACACTACATACTAGTTAATGCAGGATTCATTAAGAAACAGTCATGTAAAATTTGACTGCAATGATGATGCTAATTATAGGCAGGTGCATGTAACGAGTGTGAGTTTACTATTTATGTGAAGCAAGTTCAATATTTTAAATTAATAATAAACACTAGTATCTGATGTTCTTCCCAGTACGGTATGGTTCTTCCTTCTGCCATAGATAGCAGCCAGACACACAGGCATACATGCTGGTATTCATATGGCTGAAGGGTGAGCATACATCCCTCATGCAATGCCAATATCAGTTTGTATGTCCTTTAGCTTCAGGGATGCTTTGAAGGGTGTCCCCAAAAACCCTGCATCAATTTTAATCACAGATACCTAAGACTCACGGCCCTTCCACATAACTGATGCCCAGGTAAAAGTGCAGTAACTGGACAGGGGTTTATGTGTAACTTACTTGCCCCCAAATGGGGCAGATGAGGTGCTAACCCCAGTCCAGTAAACTGGTAAAGGGGACCTGCAGACCCCATAGCCATTCAAACAAAAAACAGAACACAGACTCCCCCCCCACCCCACCTTTGTTTACTAATTATTACAAAGGTTTAAAAATAATTCTGCTGTGGATTGCTTCATTTGGATATATCCCATGGGCAGCTTAAAGTATATTTAAGCCCTAACAATGAACTTCACTTATTTGCTCCCTAGTGCAAAAAAAATAAGGTTGCCGCATTGTTAGTTGACACTGCAGCCCTTTTGAAACAACTCTTACTTTTAGCTTATTATTTGCTTTATACGCTGGTAGTCAGGGAACAGCTACTACAGTATATTACTGCATATTCTGGGCCCCTGCTAAAACCACTATTCTGAGTGACTTCCCTCTGCTGTTAAAACACAGATAGTCGCTTGCTGAGTATAGTGGTCATTTACCATTCGGAGGACACCTCATATCTTTTTCAATGAATACTACTTGGTGATGTAAGGCTTGGATGCAGCTGCTCGGCCATGGAAACCCATTCCATGAAGCTCTCTACGCACTGTTGTTGTGCCAATCTGAAGGCCACACGAAGTTTGGAGGTGTGTAGCTATTGACTCTGCAGACAGTTGGCGACTTCTGCACACTGTGCACTTTAGCATGCGCTGAGCTCGCTCTGTCATTTTACGTGACCTACCACTTCATGGCCTACCACTTTGCAATAATACCACTAACAAGTGACCACGGATATAGATAGATATATCTATATCGATATATCTATATAGATATATCTATAAATCTATATCGATATATCTTACTAAAACTGGAGTTCTTTAACTTTATATGTGGAATTACTGAATACTGCATTATCTAAAATATGTGTGATAATCCAGATGCATCACAGTTTACTAGGGTCAAGGCCATAAATCCACACACATAAAAAACTCCCACCTTAATGTGTTATTTAATACGATGTTATTGCTTTAATTAGTTTGCCTCTTGAAACAAAAACAGTGCCAATTTTCAGTGTTTATTTGGCTGACATTTACTTTCTAATGTCATCTGTTTGCCAAGTAATTAATAGTCTCAGAACTGTAGATTGTCCAAGGAAATTCTGCGGCAACACAAAAGAATCATTCTTTATATGCCATGCCAAAATTCAGGCACTGTACAAAATCGGCTAGCAATGTAATATGTATGAAAATGTAACCCACGCCATTTTTATGTGGCTGCAATATTTGTTTTGCACATTTCTAGAAATACCAAACTTCTTTTAGAGTAGCTGATAGAGTAGCGCCAAAATAATAATTTGTGCAAAAAGGCTGCAAAGACTGTCCCAGAATGCAAAACTTACCATACTGCAGATCTCGATGCCAGTTCATCTACTGTCTCTCTCTCTCTTTCTTCTGCAATCAAGTTAGGAAGAATGTGATAACACCACCTCTCTGAGCTGAAGCCTCCTGCAGATGAAAGAGACACAGTTGATGAACTGCCTTCTGTATCTGCAAATTGGCAAAAATTGGAAACACAATCTTTAACATAATTTTATTTTCTATGAACCAATGTAGGAGGGTCAATCAAAGGTAATACCTCCAGTTCTGTAATTTGAGGTCCATTAGTGACTGCGGATGTTCATGTACCATGTTATAGAGGTGTGCTTATCCCACTAATGTATGCTTTTCTTTTTCAGATTGAGTTATTAGAGCCATGGATCTGCGGCTAAAACAATGAGCTGTAATTTAATTTCTGGAGAATAAGGGTTGCGCACCTGAGGAAATCCATAATCGCCTAAAGAATGTTTATGGGGATGCTGTAGTGGAATTTCGTTTTTTCTTTCTTGAAACTTCTTCAACCAATCCCCCACATTGCTAATGTCCACTACAGCTCCAGAAATTCAATTACAGCTCTTTGTTTTAGCCGCAGGTCCTTGGTTCTAATCACTCAATCTGAGAAAGAAAAGCGTACAATAGTGGGGTAAGAACACCTCTATATCATGGTACATGAACATTCACAGTCACTCTAATATAATAATGTTCGTGTATTCTGACAAATATTCTGATAAATACACAGAATGTTGTTTACATATTCAATTGCCAGACTCTTTTGCAATTATCAGTCTCATCCGCACTGTTTTTCTTTAATTTGTTGCACCTTATTTTTCTTAAAACACAACCAGCATGATGCATCATTAGCCACTTATTACTAGGTGAAATCTTGGCAAAAGAGTCACAAATCTTCCGATCAAGTGTACTTCATTTAGAAAACAGCAAAACACTTACAAAAATTGACTTAGATAAATATACATTGGGCAAATAGCTGCTAATTACTCCGCAACATCCAAGCTAAGTATTAATTACAAAGACATCACAAGTTGTTTGCAAGTCTCTATTACAAATCTGCCAAATTTAGGTTTTTGCCCGGAGATGTGCTTTAAAGAGACTGTAGCTTTTCTGTGTTCGTAATTAAAGCACAATATTACTAGCAACATGCTGGAGAGTCAAACTGCTGTCGAAAATTACTGGCAACATGCTGGAGAGTCGTACTGCTGTTGAAAATTGCTGGCAATACGCTGGAGAGTCAAACTGCTGTCGAAAAATGCTGGCAACATGCTGGAGAGTCGAACTGCTGTCAAAAATTGCTGGTGACACGCTGGAGAGTCGAACTGCTGTCGAATATTGCTGGCAACACGCTGGAGAGTCAGACTGCTGTCAAAAATTGCTGGTGACACGCTGGAGAGTTGAACTGCTGCTCTCACACAGCGCTGAGGGGTCCGAGCCTTCAGCACTAGATATTTCCATACTTCACTATGTAGTTGCTCACACTCCCACAACCCAGAGTCCTTCCTGCAAACAGGTGAGGTGAGAATCTTGTCGACAGCGGCAGACAGTGAAAGAAGACATGGACTGGCTAAAATCACCTGTCCTTGTTTTGAAAGGACAGTTGTGACTCCTCAACTCTTAAAATTACAGAGTTAAACAAAATTAGGGTAAATGTAAACAATTATGGGCAGTTCTAAGGAGTAGCATGGCAAATCAGTGGCAGGGTTAATATGATTTTGGGACGTATGGGTCAGTCAATAACTAGTTCATGTATGTTATTGATTCATCTGTTATTAATTGAGCCTTGCGTAATATGCAATAGGTGGGCTGCACTCCTTTGAGACTGGATGATCACATAGTGGAATGTTTTAGCAACGCTGTAAATCCTGACTGTAGTAACCCACCAAATGTCTCCAAGTATTTTTCTTTTTGTACTGTGGAGCTGGTGTAAAATCCATTCCTCTAAAAAGGGTATTTATTTGGCATTGTGGTTTTATACACAAATGTATTTTGTGGGTAAGGTTTTGGAATTCTACTTTGAAACATGCCAAACAGCTAAAATTTTTATTCAAATATCAGTTTACAAATTGAGTTTCCTCTTGGTTCCCTTTTACATGGGCTTTGCAATTAGGTCCGCCTGTCAGTTTTTTTTTGGGTCCAGTAATTTCATTTTTTTTCCTCCATCGCAAGAGCCACTTGCTATATGTGCACAGTAATTGATGGCTACTCCTAAAGTGAGCGGGCATCTTTACTCCTAAAGTGTATTTGCACTTTTGCAATAAAATTTGAGGAAACGCCTCTATGTTTTTTATATGTATCTATTCTCACAGCAAACCTAAAAAATATTTTTTTTTTAAATGCTACCTTTTAAAAGTTCGTTGCAGCAGGCAACATGGCTGATTCCAGGTTTTTCTTAGCACCTTCACAGTGATATGTCCTTGTAGAAAGACCTGAGGATTGAGTTTCTCTCATTAACATACAATACAGAAGCCCCTCACAACAACAAAAGTGGATACAAGTAGAAATGTTAACCCTTAAGAAACCAACGAAACCCTAACCCAAGTAACAGCAATTGAAACTGCAAGCATTTTTTATTTATTTTTGTAGCTTATGCTATATGAATGGAGACATGTAACAAATATAAAATAGTTGTTATCCCAATTTGGCTGCAAAAGTGGAAATACACTTTGAGCTGGCCATACACTGGAAGATTTTTGTATGAACAATTATATAAAAAATTTTGTCAGAACATTCAAGTTATGTCATCATAGACTTGTAGAATGTCGTTCGAAATTGAATTGAATTTTGGAATGAATGAAGTTTCGCAAGTGAAATCCACATTCACTGTAAGAATTTGTTCGTTTGAGTAAAAATGTACACCCTCCTCCTTAAATGTTTTCCCCATTAACTATAAGACAATCGAAGGAACGCTCTGAACTCTGAACTAATTCAAATGAAATTCTACAGGTATATGGCCAACTGTGCAATTTATTATGAGTGCTTTTGGTAGCGTGATTGAGCTACTACGAGTTTTCTATTATTCACTATTGCCAGACTTTTCACAATGCTTATGAGTAGAACTGTAGTCTATTATAACATGGCTCTGCACCCTGATTTGTACATTGCCAGAACCTGGGGACACTTGCCCTGCCTTTTAGGGGGCTCTAAGACTGTTCCAAAAATATGAATTCTGGCAAACATAGGCATTTAGTCGGTGGGGCAGCCAGCTGCACAGTATAAATGTCAAGATGAAAATTCTAACTACTCAGCAGTTAAGCTGTATCCTCTGGGTGAGTTAGAATGCGAAGTTAGAGTGAAAATTAAATGATATACTGTAGCAAAGGCAAACTAACTTTTTCATATTTAAATTAGTCTGCTAGCATGTTTTTTCCCCCCTTATCACAGCAACTGCACTATAAATGATGCCAGCAGCTAACTGCTTGATCGTTGTCTATCTGTGATGCATTGGCTTCGTTTCCCTGTGTTCAGGAGCTAAATCAAGCCTGTGTAAAATGAAGAATTACAGTACTTTAGTACTTTTCCTGCTTGATTAATTGCATATTCATCAGTGTTAACGATCTCTGGCAATTTGGAACTAAAAGCAGATATGAATTCCAAGTACCTCACGCATCTCTCTACCTTCAGCTTGTACAGTCTATTGAAGTTATTTATAAAATGTCAGCATGTTCCTAAGCCACTGTGCCTCAGATGCATGGCTTATTTACACCTCAGGTATCCTTGATAAAAGCACTTACTTCTTCATAAAAAGCAGAATACAGGGCATTCTGGACAGCAAGGTCTGTACCAAATGCTCACACATTGTAAAGATTCTTATCTTGTTGAAAGTCAAATTGAAATATAGAAAAGTGGTTTCATCAAATAACTAATTGAAGTGGAACAGTTATCAAGAAGCAACGTTTATGTAGAAAGCTAAGCTGGCTGGCTAAGAGTAAGATTTTCTGTCAGTACAGAAATATACCTGTTGATCCTGCCAGAAGTACAGTGTCCTTGTAACTTCCTAAGCACTGACCTGTTATCAGTTTTCCCAGTTATCTTCCATGAAATACATAAAGGGGAATTTATCAAAACTGGAGCAGCTGTCCATGGCAACCATTGGCAATCAGCTTCTCTCTTTCATTTTCAAATATTAACTGATGGGAAAACTTCTCCAAATTATGTCTTCTCTAGTTTTTATAAATTCCCCTCTCAACCTCTGCTCCCTATGTAATGGAGATGAGGAGAGGGGGAGGTGTTTGTAGTCCAGATAAGAGCAGCCTAGGGTGACAAAGCTGCTCCTCCATACTGTACAGTGCAGTTCTCACCCTAGGACAGGAAATGTGTTACGGGTAGGATTACCAGCCAAAAGAAACCTAATGCCGCCACTACATTTAGGCTAGGTTCACACCTAACTGCTGGGGTGTGTTATGTGAACATCGTGCGTTAACGTGCAAATGCAGTCGGCAGCGCATTCAAACTTAATGGTTTGGCAATGCACCTCAACGGCCCAGAAATCAGACGTGCACCTTTTTTGGTAGTACACTGCACAACCACACACATTAGTGTGGTGCAACGCACCTGTATTATTAAGGTGCATTGGAGTGCCATTCAATGCCACTGCATCACACCATTGCATGTAGAGTGTGGTGTGCTTTGTGGTAATGCATGCATTCCCGCAATGCAATATTGTGAACGAGGCCTTAAGGACTGGTGAATTGCAATATATAAAATTTTTGGTTTGGGGTTTAGATATGCTTTGGGAGTTTCTTAACTCAACATAATTTCTCCATAACATAAGATACTGTAGAGCAGGGCTCGAAATTTCAAGTCCTGAGCTACTAGCCAGGGGCCTTAAGAGTCACTAGCCACCAGTTGCCCCACCTAACTCTTACCCTGCCCTGGCCTTAAATCTGCCCCTAAACACACACTCTTAAATAATCTTATGATAATTCTTATCTTATGATAGTTGCCGCTTGTAAACGGCAGATAAGGGATTCCTGCTGCAGGAAAACGCAAGTTCCTGACACAGGAATCTCTAATAACACCTGAAATATACTGTAGGTGTGAATGGGGCCTAATATACACATACACTAAAGCTGCCAATACACCTGCCGATTATCGTACGATCATGGGATCACCCGTGATTATCGTACCATAATCGGAAGGTGTATGGGCAGCGTGCGACCGCTTCTACTGTAAGGTCGTGCGACTTTCGTCTTCCAAGCACGCTGGAAAACCTGACGAAAATCATACAATTTTTGGCGGGTTGGTGGCGTGGTTGGAAGACGAATGCCGCACACTGCCCGCTCAGCACTGCAATAATCGGAAGACGCGGGGAGGGCTTGTGATCTCACCCCCAGATAACCAGGGATCGATCCTCCTCACATACATTCTTTCTTTCGGCCAGAGCTCAGAACTGTCAGAGCTCTGGCCGAGGGAAGCCAGAGCTGACAGGAGCTGCTCTGCTCAGAGCTGACAGGAGTTCTGCATCCGACACAGACCGTGGAGCTGCTCCCGCAAGTCAGGTACGCGGTCAGCTGGCTGCGGGCCACATAGTACCGGCTCGCGGGCCGAAGTTGGCCTGTGGACTGGTACTTGGAGACCCAAATTTCCACTCGCCCTGGAAATTTTGAGCCCTGCTGTAGAGGATATACAGCAGTGTAAAAATAGCCAACAGGACAGTATTAATCAGGGATAATAGACTAGTATTAATCAGGGAAATAGACCAGTGTATGCCTAACTTTTATTCTTCTTTTATACCTATTTATGGATAGTGTGAATGATATAATGTGAGGTGATTTAGGTGCACACTGTTCTTACACTTAGTTTATTTTTTGCCTTTCCAACTATGCCACGACATGCAACAAATAAAAAGCAGCTACAAAAACAGAAGGTTAGTAACAAATGAATGCTGCGCTTTGAGCACCCGAAACTACAAAAAAGCCCCTATCACCATAAAGTAAAAAACAAAACTATAAACAGGACAGCTGCTAAATGTAACCTAAGTGACTTTACATCAACCACAAAATAACAGTAAAGATAAAAAAAACAATAGGAACAAAAAAAGACAGCAAAACTAGCAATCAGAATTTTATGAGCAGTTTCCTAAATGAGCCTAATTTCTCCAGATGCAGTTTGCCAGCATTCCGTACAGTAACTATACACTGACACTATGGTATATTTGCTTGCACATTAATAGAAGTCAGCAGAGCACCTCCTTCACTAAACTAAACTTGCAAAATGAACAACCTATTTGCCATTAGTAAATCAACCCCTATGGTTGCTCTGTGCCCACCCTTTTTTAGTGAGAGGACTGCTAGTGAGAGGAAGCTAATAGCCCCTTTATTGGCCCCTCTATGCCCGCTGACCATAGTTCAAAGGCAGGTTCATGCAGTGTACTGAGGTTTTAAAGAAATTCTCCTGGGTGAATCTGCTCGTAAATTCTATGGGACAGCAAATTTCCAACCTGCAGCATTTGCCTTGGACCCACCTGTTTCTATGTCATGTATTGCAACTCATCTTTACTTCTGGACATAGAGCATGTGTGTATGTATGTATGTATGTATGTTTTAAATGAAAGTAACTACTGCACATGATCCTACACTAGGTGACTTGTTAGAGTGAACTGGCATGTAGGATTTTAACACATTCTTTAAATAAACAAAGAGCAATGACAGCTTTTTATAAGACCATTTTGTCCTTCACCATTGTTCCCGTCTTATATCTCTGTGCCTCAACACACTTAAAAGATTTCTGAAGGCTTGCGGATAATGAAATTCATTTAACTGTCACAGATGTCTACAACACTTTTTTTTCTTCTTTCTGCTAGGAAAAGTACATTATTCTGTGATTGCTGGGCATTTGTATTGCCAAAGGCGTCAATACAGTACACCGGCGCATGAGCAAAACAGATGTAAATGTCATTTTTGACAAGTGCGATATGTGCCTGTATATCAAAATAAAATAAAAGAAAGGTATATAAAAGGGCCTGTATTCGAAGTAGAAGCTGAAGTGAAAATGAATTTCAAATTAGCTTTATAAAACAGATTTGACTCCTGCTGCTTCTACTGTATCTATCGCTAAAATAAAAAAGCAGACCAGTACCATACAGAGAGAAATAATAGTGATTTATGTAGAATGTCTTTCATTTTTATAGTCAGGGCATTTTTTTTATATTTTTGTCAGGTAAATATAGCATATTATATTTAGCATTTTTCTTTTCCGCTAGCGAGTAGAACTTCTTTTCACATTTTTCAGGCTCATTTCTTATGCTATTCTTAGATGACAATCCCTATTGTTTGCAGAAATTAATATCTCAAGCTGAAATTTAAATCAGCACTGAAGCATCCTTTATCTGAAAACCACATTTTGATGTTTCAATTAGACAAAACAGACATGCAAAGCCAGCTGATTCTGCTATGCTGGCTTTTTAGCTAACCCGTAGTGCTTTGGGAAGGTTCTGGATTAAAGTACAAATAAAGTTTCCTGTATGACAGTCTAAAAAAATTCCAAATCCAGTTACTATGTGATGCTCAAGCATCATAAAGTAAACAAAAAAACCTTCTTTACCTTCCCTGACTGAGACAAATCCTCCTTTACTGGTGTCTCACATGCTCCCTTTTCCCAGACAGAACACAGTGGGAGGGTTTCAGTAACAGAGGCAGTGGTGTCTACCCAGAATGCAGTGGACAGGACTAGGTGTGGCAGATGCTCATTGACAAGCTACAGGTTTGTGAATCAGTGGTGCAAATGCTGATACATTTTTCATCCCACTGTAGTGCAAGCAGGGACAGCTTACATGAGAGTGGTAACTCTGAATTCAGCATGTTCCATAGAAAACACAAAAGATTTACAATGCAGAGCAAATATGCTTTAATTGGGAAGCTATGTGGAACTGAATCCCCAAATCACTTGTGATAGCACACTTGCACATTATGGTAGACTTGGCTCATAGTCTGCTCTCCTCCTGAGTGGCAAGGTCTCTGCTTTCCTTTGTCATTCTGTCAATGCCGTTGCCATCTTTTCCTGGTCTTCTTCGGGGTCTGGTTCTTCTTTCTTAATCCATGGCCATTGGCCACTGATAATGTAATGTAATGTAACTCCCATGCATGCCAGTAGGAATTACATTCTCTAAGCACCTGGCTCTTCTTGGGCAGAAGAGACATAAAAAGTCTCTTTTGCCATAAAAATTCAACCTGCTATCATTTTTACATCAACTTCAGTACCACTTTTAAAGGTAACTTGAGCTAACAAAATACAAAAAAAATATAACCATTCCTTAAAAGAGAACTATGGGGTAACCTTTTTATACCATAGTTCTCTTAAGGGTCACAGGAGGACATATACTAACCTCCTCCCGTGACCCGAAGCTCAGTATATAGCGGGCTATTGCATGCTATATACTGAGAGCACTGCAGCCGGGACAAAACTGTTGAGATCCAACCAGCTGGCTGATTGACATTGGGCTCTGCCTATCTAGAGGCAGAGCCAGCTGTGTCCACCCTCTCCCCCATCATTTCTCCAGTCAGTGCTGGAGGTTTAGAGAGGGGAGGGGGGGGGG
>NW_017306927.1:514211-551201 GCF_000935625.1 Nanorana parkeri | reverse complement strand
AATGACTAGCAGTCACTGCTCTCTACAGGGATATGATCAGAAAGTGAGCGAGCGACGGTATGTGTTCGCTCACTTCCCGATCAAAAGAGCCGACCTGTGACAGTTTAATTGTCACACATCGGCTCTAATTATGACGTTGTGTGTAAATCACTCACCTCATCGTTCTCCTTTAAGGGCTCTTCTTAATTGTAATGAAAAAGTATGGAGGTTGCCATACATGTCATCTTTATGTGAAAATGCCAATTTGGAGGTTGCAATAAATGTCTTCTCCAATAAATAGATTACCATGTCATGGCTATCCAATGAGTTCACTACTTTCTAAATCACTGACTAGTAATGAGTATGCAGATCAGGAATTTTGTCTGGTCTGCATGTTCATTCTGTGCCTGAAGGTGTCTATTAACATTTCTAATCTTGTTTCCCCTAACATAAACATACACTTTTGAGCAATCCAAGTGCACATGTTTATGTTAGACTTTATAAGTGTCTGAGCTTACAGTTTTATCTCTGGAGCATTTCTTACATGAAGCAAAGTGAAAACAATCAGCCAACATCATCACCAGTTTGTCCTGGGGAGGCTCTAACAGATTAGTAACTTATTTAGCATCAAGTTCCATCTTCACAATGGTGCAAATCCCCAACCAATGGGAGGCTGTATCTGAGTTGCCGAGTGAAGCCTAATTTAAGCTTCTCACCCCTGTTAGAATCTAACTGTACAATTTTCTTCAGAATTACCAATAGCTTTAACATGCAAAGGCCTGATTAGATACAAACTGATTGGATAGTTTAAATAGGTCCTCATATAACATAGACGGTTATTCACTATTGAGCCTAAGGATCCAGCCGTAGCTTCGGCTGATCCTTAGGCTCGCTTCGGCCGCCTGATGGTGAAATCAAAGCTTACTTGAAAAAAATCCTATTCATCCAGTAAGTGTTGCCCTCTATCTGCCTATCACTTTCAACAACTTCCTGGATTCCCAGTGTACTTTGCATCTCATTCCCTGCTGCTTTATGTGATGCAATCTCATTTTCGCACTACATATCCCATCATGCATTGCTTTCAGCCAGCAATGATAATGGTACATTGTTTAGACAAGGAGTTGTTGTTCAGAAGGCAGGCTCTTTGAGCAGTGACACAAGGAAGTGCATATTTACAGGGCTAAGTGAAACTGTGTCAGTGCATTCAGGAAGTACATCCTATGGGCATCTTTAAAAAGTGAGTTTACAAACCTCTACATTGATATGGTTATTAGGAGCGGGATGGGAATTATGGAAATTCAGTATAGAAATCCAGATTTATTTTTAGGGTTTTTTGCCCACAGATACCCTTTAAAGGGAGAGTGCGTCATGATAGCTACTTATGAGGGTATAAAGAAGAGGCACAGAAGTCAGAGGGTGAACACAGTACTCGGAATGCAAACTTAAAGCTCAACTTCAGCCAAAATGTTTTTCTATGTTGGAGTGGGGAAGGGTTAGAATGTCTATAAGGTTTTATTGTTGTCTGTGTTTACATTCAGAATATTTATTCTAACCTCATGTTCTCTCTGACATCTGTCACCTGGACTGGAAATGAGGTTAACAGAAGGTGGTCGTGACAGTGCAAACAAAAGTCATCACAATATGTTCGAGTGGACAGTGCACCAACTATAGGAAGAGGAAGCATATATTGTATTGTTATTAGGATGTATGTACAGTAAACTCCACATTATCCGGCATTCAAGCATCCAGAACTCTCAAGCAACCATAAAAAAAATCGAGGACATAATATGTCCTCAATTGTTTTTGCCAGGGGTAACTCTCCTGGTAACTCTCAAGCAACCTGAAACTACAGTTATCCAGCATCTACCAATCCCCATGGGTGCCAGATAACTGGGAGTTTACTGTATTATTGTGAACAAAAAAGTTTATGCAAATATGATACACTTAAATTTGAGTTGGAAATATATTAAAGGGAACCCTTCTTTAGAGACACCTGAAAGCTGTCGTTGCTTACTTATTCTAACCTTAATCTTATTCATTCTGCAATTGCTAGATGCCTGACTGTCCTGCTGATTCAATAGCTATGGTGTTTATATATACAGTATTATTTCAATCTATGACTTACCATATTTCATATAATATGTAAATGCATTATAATCTTGTTATTAAAATAAACATAAAATGTCTTTGAACATAATAAATAAAACAATGGAAGCCTGATTATATTTACATTTTTTTTATTGTATTTGATGTAAAGTCTTTGTTGTAACATTAGCTAATTTAGTTGTACCTTTTAAAGTCCCAGAAAACACATCTAGGAGATTACCCCATTAACAGAATGTGGTATGGAGACACTAGAGACGAAGGTGGTATGGGCAAAGAAGAAAAAGTGGTCAGAAGTGGTGTGGATAGAATGGGATAAAGAATGCATGGCAGTGAGGCGTTAAAGTGGTATGAGATGGATGTGGGTCACTGAGTGGTACAAAGCAGACAAACATAGGTTACATTATGACAGAAAGGTTAAAGTGGTACACAGACCTTCAGCACAATGTATAAAGTGCTCTTGAAAGTGCTCTTGAAAGCAGATAGTATGCTAGGAAATTAGTATGTTTTCTGATATCCTTTTCAAATAGCCCTGGGGGCTACAGACAAGTGGTCACCACAGTTTAGAGGGGGTAGGTAGTCAATAAAGGAGAACTATGAGGTGAGTGATTTTCACTCAACCTCATAGTTCGAGCCGACGTGTGACAATGAAACTGTCACAGGTCGGCTTAATAGATCGGGAAGTGAGCGAACACATACCGTCGCTCGCTCACTTCTCGATCCTGTCCCTGCTCAGAGCCGTGAGTGACAGTCACGGCTCCCTGCAGGGATTCCCCCCTTCCCGCTCCTCCAGCGCTGACTGGAGAACTGGACAGGGGGCTGGTACAACTGGCTCTGCCTCTAGATAGGCAGAGCCAGCTGTCAATCACGCAGCTGGGTGGATCTCGACAGTAATGTCGGGATCCGTCCCGGCTGCGGCTGTCTCAGTATACCGCAAGCTGTAGCTCACGGTATACTGAGCTTTGGGTCACGGGAGGACGCTAGTTTGTGTCCTCTCGTGACCCTTAGGAGAACTATGGGGGAAAACACTTACCCCATAGTTCTCCTTTAACTAATAATGTATGTTGATAATAAAATGATTTTGTTATTAGTATTATAATTATTATTTTTATAAGTGATGGTTTCTTTAATGCGCCACATGGCCGTATTAGAAATATCAGAACTCTATATATTATAAGATACTACAAGTGTATCAATGTCAAACTCATTCCCTATGATTTGCAGATCTCCAAATGTGTGCATTCCCTGTACCAACATTCAAATAAAAGTGTTTTTAAGCTTTTCAATAATGCGTTTATGCTTTTCATGTATTTTATAGTGTGAGAACACACTAGTCCCTGGTCCTTGCAATTATTGTTAGTTGCTCAAGCTAAGGGGGGTGGGGATGATAAAAAGAGTGAGAGTACAGCAGATGCCTTTTTGTCACAGACAAAAGACCCACTGCCATCATCTCCACTTTTCTGAACTTTCATCCAACTTGGATCAAAGCTCTACTTTACATATGAAAGCATTTTAGTATTATGCAACTCAAATTAGCCAATCGCCACCCTGCTAGTATTCAAGTCTACACAACTAAACTCAAACATCTGCCTAATTGTTTGCTCCTATAGTCTCCTCTTTTGCTTTCTTACCAAGAGGTTGAAAGCCATTTAACTTCTGTAATTAGAATTAGGGAAACAAGCTGAACCTCATGAAAACAGCTTAAGAGAAAGTGAAACTTTTCAAAACGCATAACCTCTTCTCCATATTCCCCCCCCCCCTGGAAGTCATGCTGGGAGCGTAATAGTTAGCCATGTCTGATGTCTCCTACCTGAGCTGAACGTCTGTGGGCTCCATGCCAAGGCTGAACTCCATGGACAATAGATATGAAAGTCAATAATCTGACTTTGTCATGCTAATTTCTTTGAGGAAAAAAAGAGCCTTCTGACCAAGCTATAGCTTACACGTTCCTTGACTTAGGTCTTCGGGTACTATTGAAGCTGACAGCTGGGCATGCCCTTCAAGTACAGAGGCCACCTAAAAGAGCCTTCATTTAACATTCTTCAAAGCTAGCAGTTATGAAGGCCTGTCACGGTTAAGGAATGCCTTTGTACGGAATCATTTCATGGTGGAAAAGGCAATGAAAACAAAGCTGATCTAGTATAAGCTAAACCATATTTCAGAAACAGAAAACATATTAATAGTTAATTATTTTTAACCACAAGGGGCAATCTGCATTTGGAAACCAGCTTCCTGCAACTTACGGGACTGATTATAAATCTTAAGATAGATGCATAGCTATTTTTGTTTTTATGGGGCCAGATTATAAAAAAAAAAGATTTATAATAGGTTGTCATTGGTTAGACTGTTGCTCTTAACTATACTTATGCTTAGTCCTTAATTCCATTGGCTAAAATGCATAATAGCATTAAAAATTAAGCCTACACTTAAAAAACACAAACAAAGCATATTATATTACTGTTTTTATTTGATTTAAAAACATGAATAGGTGCAGCCACATATGACCTCTGTATTTTTACAGACTAACAATTGCTTCAAGTAAATTCTGTGCAGTGTGCAGTAAACGATGATGAATTCTATGCCCTGTCCTTGTCAATATAGAAAACTTTTCTTTTTCTTTTGGATAGAGTAGGGAAAGGTTACAGGGTCTAATTTGCTCAGTAGTTTGCTCATCCTTTTAAAAGCAGAAGAACTTACCTGCTGAAACCTCCCTCTATTGTAGAGGTCTGTGCACCAATACTATTCGATACCGATGGTGTGTCATATTGCATGTTCCCGAACTGGCCACTATGGTCCCTTTTACTGAACCCTATTCACTGCAGCACATATAATTGACAAAGGGACTGGCAGGAAGAACCATAGCGACCAGCAGGGAACACGCATTTCACACACCCAGAAGTGTGTGATAGTATTGGCACACAGAGCTCAGCAACAGAGCACATTTTCAGTAGACTGCCCAGCGAACAATAAAGTGACACTAAACTCAGGAGTCAAATCATACCTGGGGGGCGGAACCTGCAGGATATTTAAAAAAAAAAAACGACAAAGACGGAAAAAATTTGAAAAAAAATAGACCGAAAAATTACATGAAAAAATCATACCGCCAGGGAGGTTAATAGTTAGGATATCTGAATGCATTTTTAAGTTTTAACTCCTTTGTGTAATGGCAGAATTTAAATTTGAAGTGTTCCGTAACCCAAGAACAAAAATTGAATACATTGCACCTATCCGGTTCTTAAAAGCGGTGGTTGCAGTTACTTTTCTTTGTTCAGGTTAAGTACATTTTCTGTAAGCACACCATCCTGCCAAAAATCTAGTGTGTTCATACTGAACTGAAGTCTTAAAGTCTTAAACATTGGTATCACTTCTCCCCAGTCCTCTTTAAACTATACAACACAGACAGAGAGAACTGATCCTCCATATATACAATACAGTAAGTTAGCATTATACTAGTTGTGTTTCTGGAAGAATTACCAGTTAAAAATGTAGTACAAAAAAGCTGAAAAGAAAGGAAACGTGTGCAGCCACACATCTAAGAAATGGTAGGCTGCAATTTATTTTTAAATTTTTGTTTTTGGGTGTAGTATAGTGTGTTATCAAAGGGAATAGCAACAATATATAGGGAAGGAAAAGGGGAACTTCACTGGCCTGGATTTTCACACTGGACATGCAAAGGTAGTGGCACTGTGCACAAAGTTTAGATGTTCATGGAAAATGCCTCCATCATCTACCAATGAAAATTAGATATTTCTGAATTGAGAGCTTCTATAAAAATGATTATTCGCTTTTTGTTTTCCATGGTCAATCGGCTTGCTCACTCCCCAAACCTCGTTTGTTTAAAGTGAAAGCCCATCCATGCTGATATAACAGTACTCCTATAATCAAGAAATAGAACTTTCTAGGCATAAAGGTTCTCCGTTTTTCATTTTCAAACAATGAATCCCTCAGAAAATGTTTATGACACAACATTGTTAAAGGAACCCTGTACTCAAAGGCTGCAAATACTGACCTCCTTCTGCAAATACTGGTAGCCTGGTTGTGTCTAGCTTTAATACATTTGAGCTACTGACCTGGTACAAGCACCCCGATTATAAAGGCAGAGGAAAGACAGAATTTCTAATCTGCGTACATCATACAGGTCCGCAAGCATAGCAGAATGTTATCAGAACGTTCCATATTTTCTCTGCACTGGTTTCATTTAATTGTTTGTTGAATGAGGACATCATAATCTGTGGACCTCTACAGGAAGTTAGCACTGGATTCTCAATGCAGAATCAGACCAAAGTTTCCAACAGTTGGGTTAGAAAGGTATTTTTTTTTTTTAAATAAAGATCAACAGGAAATACCTATGGAATAGGCAGCAGTATAGGTAAATGTAATGGGCTAGTTACACTTGCCTCTGTCTGTCCTTAATACATCTCTCCAAAAATGGAATTATTGATGAAATTAGTGACTGCATTGAAAATCTATGGCCACTATTTACACCGTAATGAAATCCCTGTCAGGTCAGTCACTATCGAAACGTAACCCCAAAAACTCAGTTATTCTGAGCACACTTTCAATTCACCACACCTATTGCTCCCCCCTTCCCAGGGAATTTCAGGGTCATGGGGTTTTTAGGCAAATCATATGCAGTTCTTTTAGTGTAAACCATGGCCATTTTGCCATGCCCCTTTTGCTCTTTCTAGATGCCACCTGACATGCTAACTTTCCATTAGCTGTTATGTCAGCCCTGGTTGTCATTGAAGCTTCACAGTGCCATTAAGGATGCAAAATGATCCAAGGTTACATTGTAAAGTTTTGACAATTGTATAATGACTGTGCCACTGGTATGTGACAGAACTGGACAACAATTTTGTGCATGGCGGTAAGCCCTGGAATAAATAGCTGCACCGGCCGACAGCAGACAGCTGCTTTAAAAACTAAAGTCAAAAATGATAAATGCCTCTAGGAAATTGTTTGGTCCTTTTTTCCTGGAGTCTAATGTCATCACATATCAAACAAGGAAAAAATTAAGTGTAACCTCGGAGGCGCACATTACCAACAAGCACATGCAAGTTCAGGAGGACATTCCTCGGGAGCAGTGAACATGAAGAATTATTGCTCCCAACCTTTGAAAGCAGCAATAATGCATAAACAGTGCACGCAAAGAAAAGATGAACAGGGCTATAACCATCCTGTGTAGGACATGAGGGGCCATTCATCACGCTGTCATACTTATCCTTTGCAAATCACTTGTTATGGTATATATGATTACCAAGCAGTAACAGACTATTTGTACACTGATTAATTAGCTGCATAGAATAACACTACTACAGACAGTGATGATGATCTTATTATTATAGTTCAGCATCCAATTAAAAATACAAGAGTGAGGAAATGTGCTAAGCAAGAAACATTCTAGTACAGATCTCACTAGATTGTCTAGAACCTTGGTTCTCAACTGGTGGGTCGTGACCCAAAGGTGGGTCGCGGCCCCTTGTTCAATGGGTCTCTGCAATGCTTCCATTTTTGTAGGTGACAGGTTCCTTAGCCTCCCCCTAGCGCAGCACTGTCAGTTCTCGCGCCAAGAAGCAATTCAAAATATGCTGGCCATCGCTGAGTGTCAGCTTAAGGTGGGATAGGAAGGGACTATGGCCTCAAGGGAGCTCCATCCATGTGGGCATTGCTTACAGCTCCCTCGTGTGCCCTGTAGAGGTGCCTGGACTAGAGTGACATCACATTCTGGCTCTCAGCACCTTTACAGGGCACGCAAGGAAGCTGTACAAGCAATGCATATATGGATGGAGCTCCGTCACAGCACAGCATCCCACACTGGACCCCATGCTGAGGATTCACTCCAGTTCTCGTAAGGTAGGGAAACTGAGTGGACCTTAAAAAAAAATGTAAAAAGTAAAACATGTTTTTGAGTGTGTATGTGTGTGTTAGAATGTGTGTGTGGCTGTGTGTGTATGTCAGTGTTTTAGGGGGCCCCTTCACACTAGTACAGTGCGTTAATCACACAGTCCCATGCGATTAACGCACTGTATCATGCAATTGCACCTACCGTGCATTCTGGTGTGGGAAGTGTGTTACGTTGCCATTCATTTGAATGGTACCCCAAACTCAGCGGAACACACAGTACCTTAATGCCGTGCTTTACATTGCAGTGTGACTTGGGTCGCGACTTAATGACCAAGAAAAAATGTGGGTCCTGAGGTTACACAGGTTGAGAACCACTGGTCTAGAACATAACTTGAGCCTCAATGTCATCAGCCAACGCTGAACACACTGTGAGGGAAATTTATCAAAACTTGAGCAGTCACAAACTAGAGCAGCTGTGCACAGTAACCAATCAGCTTCTCTCTTTCATTTTCAAATCTGAAATGAACAAACTGAAGAGAGAAGCTGCCACAGGCAACTGCTCTAGATTTTCTCTGCTCCAGTTTTAGTCAATTCCCCTCACTGTGTTTGTGCTATCTACTTTATGGATTTTTGTTACGACAGAAATGCAGTACTCAAATGCATGTGATTGCCAAGATTAACCTTAAAGTGAACCTGTGGCAAAACTATAGACAGTAAGTATTCACATATTCTTAACAAGCAGTAGTATTATCTTTTAAAAAAACGATCTCTAAGGATACCCATGTACTGTGCGACCTTTGGCTGAATCTTGAGGAAATTTGCACACTGTGTCCTGCTGTTGGCACCCTTGCAGCCGGTATCCCTCAATCATCTAATTGAAGGAGCCGGATGGAAAATATGTGTACGATCAGAGCCGGCAGCCAATGAGCTGCCGACCCAGTTTGTGTATTGTGACAGGGGCTGGTGGCCCCTGTCACAATACAATGCAAACAGCAGGATTCGTCGATCGACACACTCGCAGTGTTGATGGAGGAATCTGCTCTATTTGTTTTGTTTAGCCTGCGGGTTGAACGAGAAAAATAAAGCAGTGTATGGCCAGCCTAACTGACCTCTGTAGCTTCGGGTACTATGGAGTAATTCATCCTTACATTTTACAAGTGAAATAATGACGTTTTCGAGGGACTCGAAACTTAAAAAAATAAAGATATGATATATTATAGGGAACACATAGAAATGGTAACTATGCTTAAGTCGTACTCTGATAAATGCATCTTTTGTTTTAAATATATTTGAGTGCACTGGAATGTTAGGGTGCCTTGGCACTCCTGTGCCTTTGGGCTCCATTCACACCTGCGCGTTTGGAATTCAGCGTGTTTTTTCGCAGGGTCGTACCCGTGGACACAAACGTGCAATTTTTAATGGACACACGTGTTTGCAGCTACAACCAAAGTAAAAATGCACTGAAACCGCCAAGAATATCAGTCATGTACTTCTTGCCACGCTCTGCGTTTTTGTACGCGCGTGCGAACATGCAGGTGTGAACGAGCCCCATAAGAATGTATTGCTTTTTGTGTTTTGGCCCCAAAAAAGCTTTAGACTCATATTTGTATATTTGCAGTGCGATCTGCTATATCTGAATACTAATCTATGGAGATTTGTTGTAAAAATTGGAGGTGTCACTACTGCCCTGCTCAGAGTTCTCCTTGCCGGTGGCACTGACATAAGGAAGCAAAGGCCTGCATCTAACATAATGGCCACCTCCACACAGAGGCAGTGCAGAACAAGGTATGATAAGTCAGTAATGGGGAAAGGTCAGCATTCTGTTCTCCCCACTACCTGTTTACATTAGAGATTAGAACCCTGGAAGGCTGGCATGTTACTGCTGGCAGAAGGACCAGAATAGCTACTAAATGAAAATAAAAGTGAAAGTGATTTTTAATGTAAACTGTAAGGATGAATTGCTCCACAGTGCCTTCAGCTACAGAGGTCAGTGAGGGCTTGGTTTAAAACTCATGTACACTTTGGGAACTGTTCTGCTGAATGAGAGCAGAATGTAATGGATATCACTTTTGTGACATCTGTGTCAATTCAGTTTTTTCATCCATCTAGTGTTTAACTGACCCATATAAGGTCTAGGGGCAGGTGGATGTAAATGAACATGTGTCCATGTGCATCCTTTTACTTCCCATCCATCATGTTTAGTTCCGGAAAAACGGAAAAGGGCCCAAGCCTTTTCCATTTTTTTGGACACAGATGGACTTGGAGGTAATCAGATGTAAATAAGTGCAGGCCCATTAACATCTGCCTGCCCATAGACTTAAAGTGAGCTTTCAATCAGATGTGACTGAAAAAACTGAAAGGTAAGTCTAATTGGAACGGCCGTGTGAAAGTGGGCTTTTAAAGGAATCAGAAAAAAATTAAGCAACGCATCTGTAAGTTTAGGTTTTTGATGGAAACAGACATTCTATAAGCAAGTGCTAGACTGAGTACTAGTTTGGAAGCCAATATGCAAAACCTATTCACTAAGAAATATTTACTAAGAAGTACATGTTTACATGCTCAAGCAAACCTGCGAACCCACAATCATGCGCAGAGGAAGAGCATTTTGAAAAAAAATAATAATTTGCACACAACAGAACAATAATGAAGTGAATGCAGCTTCACAGAACTGAGTGATACAATGTACTATTTGCTTAAAGTGTGTGTTCAGCCCAAACTTTTTTGTTTAGTTTTTAGATAGAGTAGGTCAGGGTTGGGATCCCTATATTGGGTTTATTGCGGTTTATTAATTTTTTTTTGTAAATTCTTTATTTAAGGATTTTCAAGTATACACAAAGGAATCAAATAAATGTGACTATTTTAAAAGAGTCAATGCCCCAGCACAGCCCCCACAGCAAGTCATAGCCTTCTCCTCTCCTGGGAATGTCTAACTCTGTGTGGGCAGCACATGCGTCCTCCTGTCACCTCATTACATACCTTTTCATGCAACAGCCGAGGGAAATGTGAAGGGAAATACTCTAGAATGTCACTTAAGTGACAGTTCTGAGTCTGCTGGGGCTGTGGACATCACATCAAAGATGGCGGCATCCAGCAGCAGTCTCAGAGCTTTGGATGCTTACACAAGGAAGGCTTTTACAGGTAAATAACATGCATAAAATATGTAAAATGTACATATAATCTTATGGGAAGAATATTGCTAAAACAAATGTCTGTCTCTTTAAACAGAACTCTAGGCAGAATTATTCCTAACCCTTGCAGTGTGGCTACCCTGCACTGCAAATGTTAAGTGCTCGTTTGTGTTTTGGTTCTAAAAAAACAGTTATACTCACCCGATCCTCCCAGCTGGCTTGCACTTAGACCGATCCCTGGAGCGTCTTTCACTCTCTCTTCACTGCAGTAGTCTAAGGATCCTTGAGTTATCATGTTCTGTACAGTCTATAGGACATAAGGATGCGAGGGACAGAGATAGGCTCCAGGGACTGAGACAGCCTGCTGGCTCCACGGTTTGGGTGAGTAACTTTTTTTTCTAGCACCTAGACACAAGCAAGCACTTAACCACTGCAGTGCAGGGGTAGCCCCATTGCAAGGGGTTCAATTCTGCCCGGAGTTCTGCTTTAAGCATTACATTGACATATTTGTAATCACTTGTTTTTTTTCCCCCTTAAATTTAGTTATGTACAAAGTGCATCCGCTGCCTTTCAAAAAGGAGAACCGAGCTAAACCAAGTTTTATCTTATTAACAGCAGCTCATTATCCTCTTGCTTTCTATGTAGATAAGATTAGATAAACAGTCATTTACATGCTGTTTCTTTACACTAGATACCACCATTATGCATTAAAAAGATCTATCAACAATTCAAAAGTAATCATTAGTTTATCATTGTCTAATTCACTTAAGGTTGACTAAATGTAGTTGTAGACACAAACTATCTCTCACCAGATACAGGTGATTTAAGGTGTATATATAGACCTTAGAGGTGTTCAGACGGCCATGATCAGACTGCCCTTTGGCACCACAGTAGTATCAGTAGTATGGCACTTTCACAAAGGCAAACACTCAGCTTGGCTACCTCTGGTGCCTGCTTCTCAAACAACAGCAAACCCACAAAATCTTCTATCCTATCCAAGTATTTCTCCTGAGAACAGTCTTGCCAAAATCCACCTTACCTTTCTTGTAAAAAGTTAAAAATTGGTTACCTGGCCCAAAGGATTTCCTACAAGGTGGCAGAATAGACAGGAGATAACCTCTGCAGCAATGCTCAGTATATTATAAAAATGTTTTGAAAATATTATCACCCTTCTAGCCTAAAGAGACTGTAAGTTTGGCCTTGATTTAGTGAGAGTATGAAAGTGTATCTAAACCCCCCTCAAAAATAGATTTTTGTAGTACAGCTTAACTCTTTTTACTTGTCAGATAGATATAACAAAATGCTTTCAATTATACAGTATACAGTATGTCCAAAAAAGAAGAAATAAGATAATTTAAATCTAACCCCAAGAGCAGAAATGTCATAAACTGCAGCTTACCAGCGCTTTATATGTGGTGGCTGCCTTCCCATTCTTTTCCAGACTTTTTATTTTATTTTCACCGGATGATCATGCTAGTTACACACTTTGTGTCCTAGGGTGACAACGCTCACTTACTATACTGTATCTACTGTATCACTTCCCAGCATTGATGGATGAATCACCAGCTGTTTCCTTGTCAGAATGCACAATTATTGGCTGCAAGCACCATTCGTGTATTTTTCAACCAGCTCCTTCGATCTTCTGATCGAATGATGCCGCCCGGAAAGGTGCTGACAGTGGCACCCACTGTGGGAATTTTGGCCAGTTCATGAAGAACTAGCTGAAATTTGCAGAGTGTATGGCCAGCTTAAGACAGGGCCCCCCTCCTTTTCCCATATCATAGGGTGAAGGTGTTCTATAGTCCCCAGAGATAACCAGGAACAATATAACTGATCAGAATGCAGCACAGGAAGTTATTAGCTCACAAGATTTCTAGAAAGATCCACAGGTAATTTTGACACTTATCAAACAGATATAACAAAACAAAATGCTTTCAATTGTATATTTAACATGCCAAAAAGGAGCAAAACTGAAAAGTTAACTGTAAGGGTTTACATAAACTTTATGGAAACATTGTAATAAAGAGTTCATTAATCTTGATGTTGATTTCAGTCATTTTCACCTTACACTTTCATACTATTTATGGTTAGGTTATGGTCACTAAATGTTTAAAGAATAGTTATTTGCAAGACCATGTACCACAAAGATTCATAATGAAACTAACTCAATCAAAGTCCATCCGAGTACACTGACTGAAGCTTTCGTCATAGAATTCAGTGAGACTAAAATCTCTAGATAATGAGATAAACAGTACCCGTGTTTGATTGCACCTGTTGGGTGTCAGGTCATTGGACTTATATAGAAAATGTCACCAGCACACCTATAACTTGTGTCAACAATCCATCTTCTTTATTGATGCAAACTGTCAAATACGGTCATTGGACTTACCTACATGGCAGCATATTGCCTCCTAAGCACCATCAGCTCATTGCCTTTATAAACAAGAGGTCAGGTGGCACGTCAAAGGGGCAGCAAACAGCTTCTCTTACTTCATTATATATATTCATATATATACAGTATTTATGTTTTTTTACAGGTTAGAAAACACTTACAGTAGCATGTACAGTATATAGCCAGCCTTACAGGTTTCTGCAAAGCGTTTTGCTGATGTATACATGTTACTTCAATTTTGGAAACTGTAAAATACTCTTTTCCACAGTATGCGACTATCAATCATCGAGCTTCCACCCAAGGTTTTTGTTATTCTTCCCACAGATGTCCACACCTATCTCTTTCAATAAAGGGCTCCGTAGGTTCCTTACTGAGTCAAATATTTTCACAGCTGTGGCCTTTCACAAGAACCCTTCTGCTTTTTTTCGCTCACTGATAATGTACAAGGGTAGAAGGTGACAATCTGTGATTACTGACCGTTCCTTTGTAGATAAAATGATCAACACTCATGGATATTTAATCTTCTGGGCAAACTGACACACTTTGGTGTCTATTCACAAAGCTGCCGAGGGCAGCCGAGTGAATGACCGATCAGAAGTGAAGTGAGCCGAACACCGTTCGGCTATTCACTTCAGGCTGGTACGGCTGATTTCAGCCGTATATCGGCTGAAATCAGCCGTACATCGGCTTGCTTCGTGTGGCTTCGGATCAGCCGAACATGCTCAGCATGTTCGGCTGACCCGAAGTGCAGAAGCATATTACAGCTCTAGATCCTTGGTTCTCAACTGGTTGGTCGCGACCCGGTCTTCAGTGGTTTGCCGCATGCCTTCCACTTTTCTAGGTGAGAGGCTCCCCAGCCTTCCCCTAGCACAGCACTCTCCGTTCTTACACTGAGCAGCCATTCAAAATATGCTGCCCGGCTCTGAGTGTTGACTTGAGGTGGGGTGGGCTGGAGGTATAGCCGTGAGAGAGCTCCATCCATACGTGCATTGCTTATAGCTCCCTCGCATTTCCTGTAGAGGTGCCTGGACTGGAGTGACGTCACATTCTGGCTCCTGGCACTTCTACAGGGCGCCCATGGGAGCTGCACAAGCAATGCACATATGCCGTGCGTTCCATTGCAGTGCAACTTGGGTCGCGACTTAATGATTGAGGACAAATGTGGGTCCTGAGGTTACACAGGTTGAGAACCACTGCTCTAGATGTTACAATGACTAGTGAATTACTGAACATAGGAAAGGGTACTGACACACAAAACTCTGGGCTACCACTTCAGTGACAAAATAAATATCTTTCACTTAAGCTGAAATGGTCTGACCAAATTCCATTGATTCTCCAATAAGTATATTAAAGACAAAATAAAAATCTTGGTAGTTTTATCACTGGTCAACATCTGATCATCTTCTGATCTGTATGGCCGGTGCATCTATGTGTAAACATAGAATATTGAGCCGCTGAACCTATATTCTTAAATAAAAAACAAAAAAGCTATAACAAGTCAATAAAGCTAATATGCAGTACATGGACTAGTAGTGGACTTTACTGAATAAAACCTATAAGGTTCTACTTTGGTACCCTTAAAAAAACTATTTCTTTGCAAAAAAGAATTATTTGAATTAGCCTGGATAAAGGAAGAAGAAGGTCCACTTAAACTGGCCACATATGTGGCAACTTAAAAGAGAAATCTAGCGGGAGGGGTTGGGCTCCCGGACGTGGCTCTCTACTATCGTGCGGTGCACCTTACTAGAGTCGTGGACTGGTGCTGCCACTCCACCCACAAGCAGTGGGTACGCATGGAATTGGGGGTGACCCCCACCCCATTATCAGGACTCCCATGGCTCTCGGGTCCCCTACCGGCACCCTGCTCCCAGCACCCCACGGTGGGAGCGACCCTCAGGATTGGAAGGGCGCTGTTCCGTACATCTCCAATCTCTCCATTCCCGTCCCCCCTCACCCCAGTGATAGGGGATCCGGACTTTCCAGCAGGCTTGGAAAACCGACGTTTGCGCAGTCTAATCGGCATCAACAAGTTCAGAAAAGAGAAATCAAACTGGCGATTCCATTTTGTGTTACAAATGCAAAGTATTTAAAGACATAAAATGGGGGTTTCAGTTGAGATTCAATGAAACCTGGCAGAAATATCTGATCACTGAAACCTGGTCCGAACCTGAGCTCCTCCAAATACAGAAGCTACATGGGCCTCTCTGCCCACAGCTGATTGGGCAGTATGGAAGCAGATTCCTTCTCTGTTTGTGAAGAGCTCCTTCCCTGTTTGGTTCAGTTCAAACTTAAAGTGACATTAAAGTATCATTTTTTTTCCCTCCCCCCAATGTTAGTGTAAGCATTACCTTAAATGATGTCTCTTAATCCGATCATCTTCTTCCTTACTGTCATTTTCAGCTGTCCCTCCGGCGCTGCTGCGGGTCCCCGATCCAGCGCTGACTCCTCTGAGCATGCTGGCACTTCCTGTCCCACGGTGTCTGCATGTGGGTGGACGCTATCCATAGACTTACCTTGTGTCTCTCCTCGTCTCCCGGCCGAAAATCTGAACTGTGCATGCGCCCGCCCCAAGTTTATTTGCGACACCCGAGACTTTTCAGATCATCGGACGGGGGCGCACAGGGAAGACACATATAAGTTTTAACCTCTTTTAAAGTGTTTTTAAAAAACGTTTTGGCATATATCTACTGCTTGCTGGAAGTAGATATATGCAAAAACAACGGAGGGTTTAATAACCCTTTAATCTCATCTCTACTGATCACTTATGAAGACATTGTTGTATTATTCTATGTTTTTGATTTGCTCTTTTAGTAAAGTGTATTGAAGCTGGGGATATATTGCTAAAACTTCAAATTCACAAGTGTTCGTATTATTATTATTTGCAACTATTACCAATTAATGTGAATACAATTGAATAACAATTGCTATGTGTATTGCCAACTTTTGAGACAGGTTCTCTAATTGCTAGTATCATCCAGGCCTAAACACAAGCTAAGGCAACATGGGTAATTAAATGACTTTGCTACAGACAGATTTACCTGCTTGTTGACAGTTACCTCATGTGCATTCCATTGATTTCAGTGTGATACTAATAAGATGACAGCCAACAAGTGGTCCAGTCTTCACTTCTATGCGCAATTTATATTAAATGATGATGACATTATAAGGTTGATTTACTAACAGCAAACTGGCTGTTCAGTTTGCACAAAACATTTTCACTTTGCAAAGGAACTTTCCCTTAGCTTAGTAAATGTGGTGAAAATCCACTTTGCAAAGAATACCCAACCATTTGCAAGGGAAATAAAAATAACAGTGTTTTGCTTGCACATGATTAGATTATGGAAATCAATAGCGCTTCACCTCATTCACTAAGCAATGGGAAAATTTCCTTAGCAAAGTGAACAGCCTCTTTGCCTTTACCGAATTAACCCCTATATATCTTCTTTCAGACAGACTGGGCAAGATCATTAATTGTGTGGCGCCATCACATTCCCCCCAACTGATTGTTCTTAGATAAAATAAGAGGCAAACTATGCTTACTGCTCTTTCACAAGAGGCATGTTTTATTATTAGTTAGTAACTTTGCAAATTATTATTTATCTAGATTAGGGCTGATGCACACAGGTGCAAATGCAGGCGCATTGGCATACAGGCCAAAATACCCCTGTACTTGTGGTGCCCGGGAGCATCAGCTCCATAGGAACGCATGGACAAAAAACGCTGTATGTGGGTGTGCACATGTTCATTTGGGAACTTATGCTTTAGTGAAGAGTTTGATCATAAGTAAACTTTCACTAACAATAATCTAGTCATGTTCTGAAAATGTCTAGATGTTTTCATGCTGGGGTTGTGGTGTTGGATTGTGAAATCTAAGATGCACTAGTAAGTGTCCTGCCAACAGTTTATCCAAAAACACAATACACAGACAAGCACATATAGCTCATATTTTAGTGTGTGTATTACTGACTATAGTTTCTTTTTCATGACAAATGTGAAAACATTAATGGGTAAATCACAAATGCTGTGATCAAGTACAAGGAGACATCTTGACAAGTGATGTGTGGAGCCCATCAACACAGACGATCTTGAATATAAAGTTGCCAAATGCTGTGATAAAGTACAAGGAGAAAACAGATTTCTTGACAAGTGATGTGCAGAGCCCATTAGAATGGACGATGTTGAATATAATGTTGCCAAATGCTGTGATAAAATACAAGGAGACACAGATTTCTTGACAAGTGATGTGTGAAGCCCGTTAGAATGGACAATGTTGACTATGATTGCCATTCTCAACTGTTCCTACTGTGCATGTGTCAAAGTAAATATGCAACCTGACTGTATTTGCAATTACAATTATGTAAGGAGTACGTTCATGTATATGCCATCATACTTAGGTAATTGTGATTCTTTTACATGGAGTTAGTACATGGCATGGCATGGCATGTATAGTTAAGTATGTGCAAAACACAATCATGAAATTTGGTTGCATAGCAAAGTTAGCACTGACACATTAAAAGGTCCCATGAAAGCCAGGCTTGGATAGTGACATGCCTGTATAAAGACACAAATCTGCCAGGCCCTCAGGTTGAATCTTTAAGTAGGCATGGACATACTTGATCTTAACAACACACTGGGTATGACTTTTATTAGATACTATTCATGTGGTATTTTATTGCTACAGATTTAGGGGTCTATTCACTCAGCTGCCGTAGGTTTTTCAGCGCGGCTCAGCCGAGCGAGGCATATGCGTTCGGCTCGACTGAGCCACTCGGCCAAGTTCAGGAGCTGTACAGGCTATAGTGAATAGCCCGTATAGCCGACCAACTACTACTGAACAGAAGGGGTCCTGGGGCCGAAGGATCGGCCGAAGCTACGGCTAGATCTTTCAGGCTGCTTCGTGAATAGACCCCTTAGTGTCGTTCAAACTCCAAATAGGCAAGCATAATTATACCACATGTATTAATGCAATAACATGCACCTAGCACTAGATATATTTTTGTCATTATAAGTGCATGAATGTTAAGTAACTAAAACTTAACTGGTAATTATTACCTCTCAAAGTGATCACAGTACTCCTACTGACAACACCTTCACCTGGTCTGCTTTGTGTCTTATATTGGAAATCGTTATTAGAAATGGGAAGTATGAGATCCTCTAAATTCAAGTAGAACATAACGCAGGACAGCTTAATTCATGTCTAATTACAGCCAACTCTTTTCTATAACATAATATATCAATTACACTGTATTATACTTTCCCTTCAAATTATAGCAAATAAAAGGAATTGGGGTACAGTAGCCATTTTTGTAGTGTAGATTAGAAAATGCAAACTAACTTCTGATGGTTGCTATGGGCCACTGCATTTTGGTTGTTCTTCTCTGGTCTTTATGAATTAGTTTGACTGCAAGTTTTCTGTATACTGCCTGTGCATCTATTGTCTTACCTGGGAGAGGTTTAATCCATTAAGTGGATGGCATTGTTCTTCTACTTGCTCTACTGCTCCAGTCCTCTTTTTCAAACGTTCAGCTTCCTGGGCAAGATATAAATCCAGCACTGGGACTCCTCTAGACTTAATATCAACCTCCGTCAAAGAATTCACCATCAGCATGACCCATACAGGTCTCTTTCTTTCCCAGTTTCCTGCTATTGCATTAAATAAGTAGTCTGCATAAAGCCCTTTGCCTCTTTGATCTGGAGTCATCCATGAAGGCATCATGAGTTTCACGTATTCCAAATGGCGCTTTAGTCTGCGGTAAATGTCCCTTGGAAGAACGCTTTGTAGATTTTCACCCTGAGGCAGCATTTGGCAACTGGTCAGAGCAGAAATTGTATAAGGGTCTGTCAAATCCAACTCGAAATACACAATATTACTCTGCTGGAAAGCTTTCTTAGAGTTTTCTGGGATAAAATCCCACACCCTTGTGTATGGGACATGAATGGTGCCAAAAAAGTATGAAGGAGGGTCTCGTTTGATGGTCCAAAGGAAGGAATTTAATTGGCTTTGCTGAAGAAAGAAAGAAAAAGAAAAAATGTGGAGCTTAAAAAGACAGTTTGTAAATGTATTCACATTATTACCAACAGAATGAAAGAAAAGACATTTTTGTTGACGTAACATGACAATATAACATTTTTTTAAATCAAGTTTAATGTTGTATCACAATTATGAATGTAAAAAATTAAACCTCCATGGTTAGCATGTGCATATTTTAAGAGGCTGACAAATCCTTATGCTTATTTTAAATCAATAGGCTGCATCTAAAAAGTTCTGCTTTAAGTTTTTTAATTATTTCCAAAATAAAATAATAACCCTCGCAATCCGGTATTATACTTCAGGTTTCAAGGAAGGTTTCAATCAGCTTCAAGTAATAAGGCCATGAAGCGTTTGCATAATATCTTCATCTAAGCATAATAACTGTATATGCAGTGGGCGGTTTTCAATTTTTACATGTTTTAAACTGATAAAAGTGAAGTTAATATGCATGCTTGTTCTGTAACTTAAATAGGTGCGTAAATAAATAGTGTATCTGTGTACGTTTTTGTTTCATAATTCACAGCTGTCATGTTTTTATATAGAGTACACACTGCTCATACAGCCCAGGCAATACATTTACAATTATACTCTGCTAACATGAATGGATTAAATTATCTATATGTAGCCCTGTACCAGGGATCATTTAACCCATTCATGTTAGCAGAGGATAATTGTAAATGTATTGTTGCAGGCACTCTATATGTACAAGTACTATATACGATATATAGCATGCCCTGCAACAATAGATTTACAATTATCCTCTGCTAATATGAATGGGTTAAATGATCCATAGTACATGATATGTAGCCCTGTACTACGGATCATTTGACCCATTCATGTTAGCAGTGCAGAATTGTATAGCTATATGTACTGTACATATTACAGCACAAATGTCCCGTACATTGCAGCATTACAATTATCCCCTGCTAACATGAATGGGTTAAATGATCCGTAGTACAAGTACATGTTCTGTACTATTATGTACTATGGATCATGATTTAACCTGTGCATGTTAGCAGGGGAGAATTGTAATTCTATTACTGCAGTGTACAGGACATATGTACTGCGGATCATGATTTAACCTATTCATGTTTGCAGGGCAGAATTGTGAGCGCCTCCCACAAGCTGAGCACCGAGATGCGATGAAGCGATCCTGCCCAGCGCCGACTACAAGAGGCACCGCGTGAGGCAACAGGGATCGGCGTGAAACTGTAAGTGAGGGAAGCTGGGACCGGGCTGGCTGTAAATCTATTGCTATAGTGTACTGGACGTGTGTAATGTATATGTAGTACATATATACAGCACACACCTCCACCACACTCCAGCAATAGAGTTACAATTCTCCGCTGCTAACATGAATAGGTTAAATGATGATCCATAGTACAGAACATGTAGTTGTACTATGGATCATTTAAAGTCACCTGTCCCTTTAAGAAAAAGTATCGGTAATTGGTATGGGCAAGTACATGAGGGGAAGTACTTGTACTTGTGCCTGAAAAAGTGGCATCGGGACATCCCTAGTTTTAATACATTTTCTTCTACTTGCAACTAGGGGGTTATATGATTATTTTGTTTGAGAGCCATGTGGGGGCTGCCATTTAAGACCTCTTTCTGAAAATGCTAGGTGCCTGGCTGTGCCTGACTTCAGTCACAGTCCAGAAACAAAAGCATGCTGTAAATGAGTGGTGGAACTACTTATGTCTATTCTTGTTCCTAGTCAGAGACTTGGCCAGCTTTAAAGTCAACCATTAGAATGACAGCCAGGAAACTAGCAGTCTCAAATGAGTATTAAGTAAAAACAGTCTCCATTAAGATCTTATAACCTCTGCAAGGAGTTTGCATATTCTCCCTGTGCTTGCATCGTTTTCCTCCAGGTACTCTGGTTTCCTATCACACTCCAAAGACATGCTTGAAGGTAAAATTGGCTCCTGTCTATATTGGCCCTGTATGTATGCATGTGATATAGTGACCATAGATTGTAAGCTCCTTTAGGGCAGGGACTGATGTGAATGTACACTATGTAAAAAGCGCTGCTAAAATTGTCGGCACTATATAAATACCTGAAATAAATAAAAAATAGCCATGTCCCTTTAAGGAATCTGTCAAATAAAATTTCTTGCTTGACCACTCCTCGTATGTCAACATTACAAATGCACACAAATCTTTGGTTCTTGGCATCAAGTTTTTCTGCATATGTGCAGACATGCCACAAGTCTCTTAGGTCTTGGTCACCTGGCAGAGCTTTTTGCAGTGTCTGTGCATGCCTCGGAATCCCACACATGCGATAAAACACAACAAAGTCTCTGCCAGGTCCCAAAGAACTGGCAGACACACCACAAATCTATGCCATGTCCGAGACCTGTGGTGTGTCTGTGCATTTGCAGCATTCAAATAGCTTGATACTTCATCCCACTGCCAGTAGCGGGTGGCAATCTTCATAATCCTTGTCTAGGTGAAGAATCTGGAAGTGGAGGAATGCAGAGAGGAATAAAAGGTATCTACTATGATAAAAAAAGAGTCTGAAAATGTGTAAGGAGGGAGGATGAAGCAGATGAGAGCAAGTGCTTTCTATGGATAAAGGTCTGCTTCAAAGTAAAGGTTAGGTATCAGGGCTTTGGGAGTTAACCATTATTTGATATGTATAAAAGTATACATGTTAAACCAAGCACTAAAATCTCATATAATTTAGAATATGCTATTGCAGTGTAAATAATTACTTTCAATCTTTGTAATTAAGCAGCTTTCTTAAAAATAATACTAGGTAATCCTGTTCCTCCTAATAGTGTTCTTGCATTGTCATGGTATCCTATGCTCTGCCAATGGAGCCTATGTAGGCTCTGCCAATGGAGCCTACAGGCGGCTATGCCAACTCACATTGCACAGGCATAATCCAGGAGCAAATCTGGAGCAGCTGTGCATAGCAACCGATCAGCTTCTCTCTTCAGTTTGTTCAATTAAGAATTGAAAGTGAAAGACAGAAGCTGATTGGTTGTCATGCACAGCTTCTCCAGATTTTGTATGCTCCAGTTTGGATCAATTCCTTTCACAGTGCCTTAGTAAACTAAACGATAGATAAACAATGTGGTGTGGTCAACACAAAAGAACACTGGGAGAAGTCACAGAACAGGCCCCTAACCATCGCACCTTAGACAAAAAGCAGATCCACAAGAGAAGACTAGCTGGTCTACAAGTGACGGGCCAAATTCCAACCCTTAGAAGTCAGTGAGAGAGATTCCATGATAAGAATGAGATTGCCTGGCCAGGCAACCAATCTCACAAAGGAGGTATCCAAACAATGTTAGACTCATCACGGAGTAATATCCTAAAAGCATAGCTAAGTGAACCCTGAGACGGGTTCTCAGAAAACTCCGACCCTGAGTCAGCTTGATTGAAAAAGGGAGGTCGAGTGCCCAAGAGCTACCCTACAAGGGTAGGCAGGGATGCACCCTAGACTGCAAGAAAAGAACAGAATAACACATGAATGAGCAAACACCATCCAAATTAACACCTGGAGGTGTGTCTGGGGTTTGACAGAGGAACTCTGTGGGACCTGCCTAACCTTGAGCACAGAACATGAATCTAAGAATCTCCTGACCCATCCTAATCCAGTGAAGTATCAATAGCCTTGCAATAAGGGACAGGAACCTTAGGCACACTGCTAAGAACGTTCACCTGATTAAGGGCAAAACTGAGAAAGGGATCTAGAGAAACATCTTTAAGGGACTATGGATAAACTACATACAGACGACCCATCTACAGGCGATCAGGTCCCATGAAGACCTCCAGACATACTCTTTTCCCAACAGAGATGTACCTTCAGCAGCGGCCCAGCATGTTTCGCCTGCTGACAATCTAGGAGGGTGCAGAGCCCTTGTCACAGCAAACACCAGTTAATGACAAGAGCTCACCCGAAGCGTGGTGTATAAGCACCAGACGGTTTTAACCAGAGCTCCTGATGGTGGAGATTGGTTGCTGTTACCAGATCGCCGACCTCAAGATCACCCTGAGAGGGGGCCTAGGAGGCTATGCTGTGGAGACAGAAAACCAAGTAAAGACTAGAGAATGGTCAGGTCCAGGCAGAGGTTGGCAATAGGCAAGGCAGCGGAATGGTCAGGTTCAAGTGGATGTCATAGGCAGGTGATGAGCAAGACAGCAGTCAGGTCAATCTGAGTCAGCAATGAAACAGGCAATCAGTAGTGTACTATAGCTCTTTAGCACATAGTAGGGTAGCTGGCAAGAAGACCCAGCACCAGCCACTTTCAAGGCTGACGCTTAAATACACCTTGGATCCGAGAACACCCAGCATTGTGCTCAGGGAGCTCTGGAATTTCTGGCAGGATTTCTGCGAGACTTCTAGCTAAAATGATTAAGTGGAGTAGTGTTTGTTTTTCTGTCTGTGCCCCGACAGCAATGTTTAACTTACCTCCTGTACAGGCAGCACTAGTAACTGGGACAGGAAGTAAGGATATATATCCTCACAGGCAGGGGTGTAACTAGAAATCACAGGGCCCCATCGCAAAATTTTGTATGGGGCCCCATGTTTGCTAGTTATGCCACTTGACGAGCCCACCTGATATACCGAACAGCCCACCTGAGAGTGACCCTGCAAAGCCCCCCATAGACTCTCTATACTGGGCTCTGCACGGTCTCAGATAGGATGCACACCTCTTACCTGCCTGTCAGCACTGTCCGCCTCCGTGGTCGACGAGCCCTGCCTACTCTTCCGTCCCCAGGCCCCGCCTCCTCTTCTATCGATGGGCCCCGCCTCCTCTTACATCACTGCCCCACCTGCTCTTAGGCCGCTGGCCAGTGATATAAGAGGAGGCGGGGGTGCTCTTAGGCGGGCCCCGCCTCCCCCTTCTCTTAGGCCGCTGGCCAGTGATATAAGAGGAGGGGGGGTTGCTCTTAGGAGGGCCCCGCCTCCTCCTTCACTGGCCTCTTCTGCCGTAGCTGATGGCTGTCACTGACACAGCTCCGCAGCGGCTGTGAGGGGAAACGCCGCTGCTGAGCTGTGTCAGTGACAGCCAGCACCCTTACATGCCACAGCGACCCAGGCCACCCACACAGGATCAGAAGGATGCCCTGGCCGGGCCCCCCTGCCCCATAGCGGCCGCCTGGGTCGCTATGGCGATTGTTATGCCACTGCTCACAGGGTCACAGACAGCAGAAAAGGCCCTTCCATGGTATATTCATTGTTTTTGTTATATGGATTATTTCCCCTGACTTCCTGCACCAGGTGGTACCAGTCACCAGAAGAGGAAGTAAGGGGAGATCTCCCCAACAGGGACATGGCCAGTGATAAAAACCTGACAGAAAGTCTAGCCCTTACCTAGCTATTTAAAACAAACAAACAAAAATATTGGCTAGACTTTAAGCACAAATATTTTCCATACTAAATCTGCACATAATCTTATCAAAATATGTAATCTCCCTAAAGATAGCTACGGGGATAAGTCCATAGAAGCATCATAGGTAATTGAATTAAAATGCCATAACCTAGCAGATCCTGATACACTTGTACAGGTAATTCAGGCAGCTGAACAATTCATTGCGTTTAAAAGCTTAAAAATAGAAAGGTGGAATCAAGATATTTTGACATGTTTAAGTCAGTACTGATTCACATCACTCTGTAAACAAACATAAATAAAATATGCTTGCTAATGAGAACTAAGAGGAAAGCCCATGAGAAATAAGTTATGAAGGTTTGTTTGCTTGTTGGCTATGGTGAACAGTACACTCTGTGCGTAAAGGGTAATTTGTATTTATGAGACCTACATATGTACAAAGCCAGCAGTATCTGTTCTGTGCCAAAGGTTCCACTGCCTTTCCCAAAAGGATTAGTTGTGGTAAAATCCTCTACTTCATCCTGGAAAACTCTATATAATGGCAAGAGAAATAAAAAGCTAGCTTCTTAGCTGGAATTGGTTTACACGGTAAATTTCTAACGTTCCTACTGCAAGAACTATTACTACGAGGGTAAGTCAAAAATGATCTGCATTCTGGTTATATTAAAACTTCTGTAGGCCACACTGTCTTATCATCACTTTCCGTTCAAGGCTACTGTCTCCCCAGTCACTGCTGTGCAGGTGTAAACGTGTTATATCAGTTCATTTGTAATTGAAAAAACTGCCCCACTTGTGATTTGCTGGAAAAAAGAGCAGCGTACAGTGATTTGGTTTTTGTGATCTAACAGTGTGCCTGGTGCCGTTATTTATCAAAGACTTTGTGTGCAGTATGGAGAAAGTGTTTTTTTGCGAAGAAGTGTGTATAAATGGATAGAGAAGTTCTAGGAACGTCGCACAAGTTTTAACCCCTTATAAAGGAGCCGGACACCCGTCCAGGTCCACAGCTGATAACAACTTTGAGCATACACCTATAGTCCTGATCTTTCTCCATCGGACTTTCATCTGCTTGGTCACCTGAAAGCAGCCCTACAAGGACAAAGATTCACCTCTCATGAAGAAGTGAATACAGCGGTGCATTCGTGGCTCGCAGCTCAGCCTAAAACATTTTATGAGGGAATAAGAAAACTTGTTGACAGATGGACAAAGTGTATTGAAAAGCAAGGAGATTATGGCAAAAAAATTATGTACACTATTTGTCTTTTTTAAAAGTTGATTCAAATAAATTCTACAGCCAGAGTGCGGATAATTATTGACTCACCCTTGTATATTATAACCACAGTCTTTTCAATGCCTTCTCCTCGTGAAATACTGTTTTATTTGTCCATATAAAAACGTAATAAAGTAATACTCACAAACAGTGTCTGTAACATGAGCATTCAAAACCCTCTTCGTCAGAGCAAAACGGCAAATATTTGATATGGGGGCCCGGCCAGAACATCTCCCTTATGTTGTAAGGCCCCCTGGGTTGCTATGGCATCTCAGGCTGCTAGCTGTCACTGGTGGCGTGAGGAGGACAACCTCTCAGTGATCTGTGCAGCGACGCATTACTTCTCAAAGCCGCTGTTGAGCCAGTGACAGCCAACAGCTGCGGAGGAGGCTGGGCACGTCGTCGGCAGCGAAGGAGGAGGCGGGGCACGGTGATGGAGGAGGCTGGGTCCGGCGATGGAGGAGGCAGGGCCCACAAGTGACCGTGGAGGAGGAGGAGGCGGACAGCGGATCGGGGCTGACAAATAAGAGAGTCTATGGTGGGCTCTGCAGGGTCACTCTCAGGTGGGCTGTTTGGGATATCAGGTGGGCGTAACTAGAAATCACAGGGCCCCATACAAAATTTTGCTATGGAGCTTTGATCGTTAAGGCTTCCAATCCTGTTTTCGAACAGCAGCTCCTTCTATGTAGCCTATGTCCATGTCTGTGGATTCCCTACATGTTTCACTGAGTGACCCTCCCCAAGCGCTGGTAAATTAGAAAATTAATTTTTCACAGTCTTTTCAATAGCAAGATGTAGCAGTACTTATCAAGCTGCATGAATATTTATGTATCTACATACCATCGAAATACCCAGCATAGCCCCTGCAGTCTTGCTTCTGAAAACAACCTTGCTGGGTCCACTTCAGCTTGCAAATATGCATCGCAGCTCCATTTATTCTATACTGCACTGATGGAGACCTTGAGAGGTTCTGCAAGGTATGGCTCCTCCCCTAGGAATGAATGAGGCTGTGGTGTACATGCGTATGCTGAAGAGAACCCAGCGAAGACATTTTCAGAAGCAAGATTGTGCAGTTGCTGGAAGGGAGGGGGTGCACATTGAAAATCACTGGATTAAGGTCAAATTAACTCTGTCCCTCAACTGAAAGTGTGAATTAAAGCAGCCATACCTGGAAAGAAAATTGCAAATACTTACCTCTGCCACTATCCACATTGCTAAACCCTGCTCCACTGCTGAGATATCCTCCATGGAAGACTGTGCCGAAACCAACACACTCAGTAGTGTCCATCCCCTGTGTCCCCTGTTGTGCTCAGTAGAACTTCCTTCTGACTCCTATGCATTACTGTGTCATGACACAGGGGTTGGTAGGAGAAACCACTGAGCAAAGTAGGGGACACAGAAGATTGACACTACCAAGAGTGTCTGATCTTTCTCAAGAGGTCAGTTGATTGACCAGTTAAACATTTCTGGCTTAGATTACGATCTGCCTGTCCAAGATGGGCAGATATTACGAGATTTTAATTACCTTACAACCATCGCACAACGAAAGTCGTGCGATGGTTGTAAGGTGTATGGGCACCTTTAGAGTTTGGGTATTAAAAGCCCTTTAGATTTAATTCAATACAGCCCAGAAAACCATAGGGATCAATGGGCAATGATAACTAAGAATATGATGGCTGTGTCAAATTACTTGACTGTACTTTCGTCAATGAGAAAGTCCAAAGCCTCAAGGGAAACTGTGGAAAAGGTTAATGAGGTCAACCGATACTAAGTTGATCCATGTGGGTATGTTGTGAGTACAGACTGCAATAAAGAGCTGTGGAAATTAAAATAATAGTAAAATCCAAAAGGTAGCATCCCAATTGATGTCTGAAGTTGGTAAATGGCGAATGTGGGTTTTTTTCTATGTGAATATTTTACAGTTGACATTGTCCCAGCCATAAAACCTAGCTAGCTCTTGTAAATACCTTTATCATTATTTTTTTCATATAGAGCATCAATGTTCTGTATTTTTCCAACAAAAATGGCTTCGATTTAATACTAGTCATCAACAAAGACTTTGCACAATATACAGTACTAGTCTTCAGAATAAAGACTTTGCACAATATACAGTACTAGTCTTCAGAATAAAGACTTTGCACAATATACAGTACTAGTCTTCAGAATAAAGGTGGCCATACACTCTACAACCATCGCAAGACTTTAGTCTTGCGATGGTTGTAAAGGGATTAAAAAAACGTACGATCTGCCTATCTTGGACAGGCAGATCGCACTCTCGATCATCGCAAGCCCGCCCTCCTGAGGGGCGGGCTTCCGATGACCGCAATGCTGAACGGGCAGTGTGCGCGTGCGCACACCGGCCCGTTCAGCATTTATCTTCCGAGCACCGTTCTAACCAGCCGAGAATCGTACGATTCCCGGCTGGTTTTCGAACATGCTGGTTCGACAGAAGACGTGCGACCGTACAGTAGAAACGGTCGCACGTCTCCGTTCACACTGCTCGATTATCGTACGAAAACCCGATCGCATACGATTATCGTACGATGCAGTGCAGTGTATGGGCACCTTAAGGGGGAAAAAGCAAGCAATCTGTCATCTGTTTGCAGCCCCCAATTAAGCTAATTCAAGTTGCAAGGTGTTTTTATTAGCCCCCGTATGTGATAGCAATAAAGTTTAGTGGGGAAAAAAAAAGGGAAACATTTTTTTAACTTCCCCCCCAAATTTAAAGTTACACCATAAAAAAGAATAAAAAAACAAAAAAAATTTTTTAAGTCCCCACACATACATACACTCATGCAAACATGCGTAGGGGGCGCATACATGCAAAAAAGACGATTGCGCTCATTACGCCGCACATGTTACATATCGCCGCGAACGTCGGAGTGAGAGCAATAAGTCTAGGGCCATCAATCACTGATAACACTAAAGTGATGAGCGGTAAAAGCTTTTAAAGCGTCGCCCATGGCCAATTTTTGGTATGGTAGTTTTCTGCGATTTCGCGGGTGCGCGCAATTTTAAAGCTTGACATGTTTGGTGTCTATTTACCCGACGTGACCCCGATCTTTTATATTTTACCAAAAAACTGGGTAATAATAAATGTTTCCTAACATAATGTTAAAAAAAACTTTTTTTTCCCAAAATTTTCTGTAATTTTTCCTAATTATAGTAAAAAATAAAAACTCCAGTGGTGTTTAAATACCACCAAAATAAAGCTCTATCTGTCCCTAAAATAAATGGTATAAAATGAATTTCAGTACAGCGTTGCATGATGGAATAAACGTCAGTCAAAGTACCGCAGCGCTGAATACTGAAAAATGGCCTGGCCAGGAAGGGTGTCTAAACACCTGGTCTTGAAGTGGTTAATGGAATCTCCAGGGCTCGACATACACCACTTGATTCCCCCATCCACACTAATCAGCTAAGCAGCATGGATGGGGAATTCCCCTCGCTGGGCTACTATATTCAGACAGTGGCAGGCGTGCCGTTGTCAGATCATTCCCAAGAGGTCAGAATACTCGAAGCGCTGTGGCCAACCTGGAGAGAATTTTCAGACCGTCTCCTTTGACAAAAGACAATTAAAGAATTGGCTTCTGTCGAGCAGTGAGGCACCGTTGGAGGCAGCTTAAAGTGACATTAAACCCTCAGATTTTTTAACATAAACCAATACTGTAATGTGTGCCTTACTGTAATCCATGGTTGTTTCCCTTCTCTTTGCTGCTCTTCCTTTTAAATCTGTATCTCTTCTCATGCTTGGAGAGAACTTCCCTTTTCAGCAGACTGCCTTGTCTCACACGGTGTCTGTGTATAGGCTGTAACCTGAGCCAGCACTACAGGAAGAGGCCCTGAGCTGAAAAGGGAAGTTCTCTCCAAGCATGAGATTTAAAAGGAAGAGCATCAAAGAGAAGGGAAACAACCATGGATTACAGTAAGGCACACATTACAGTATTGTTTTATGTTAAAAAATCTGAGGGTTTAATGTCACTTTAAGAGACTTTAACATGAATGATTGCAGATGTCCATGACCTTGATTAGTGTATGTTCAATGGCTCTGAAAAATGTCTACCATAAAGGTGCCCATACACTTTACAACCATCGCAAGACCTTAGTCTTGCGATGGTTGTAAAGTAATTAAAAAAACTTACGATCTGCCCATCTTGGACAGGCAGATCGTACTTGCCATCATCGCAAGCCCGCCCCCCTGAGGGGCAGGCTTCCGATGACCGCAATGCTGAACGGGCAGTGTGCGTGTGTGCACACCGGCCCGTTCGGCATTTGTCTCCCGAGCACCGTTCAAACCAACCGAAAATCGTACGATTCTCGGCTGGTTTTCTAACATGCTCCTTAGACTAAAGACGTGCGACCGTACAGTAAAAGCGGTTGCACGTCTTCCATACACTTTGCGATTATCGTACGATCGTGGGATTTCCCGTGTGTATGGGCACCTTTAGAATGGTCATCAAGTTTAATGGCAACATGGTCAAACAGGTGAAGTTACTTTCAGAGGGTTATTCACAAAGAGTGAAGAGTTTGGAGAAGGCAGGAGAAGTGAACAGTCTTTTCCAAAATAGCTGAAAAATTCTCCAATTTAGCTCACTTTTCAGATCAGCTATGTTGTCCTAGATTGTTCACTTCTCCTTCTCCAAACTCTTCACCCTTTTGTGAATAACCCTGTCAGTCTTCTTTCATGGCCTGAAGAGCATTCTCTTGACAAGAGTAAGTCTTCCTGGGATTTAGGCTTATTTGAAATGGTATTTAATATGGTAAATAGAAATTATATGTAACCCACTAACTGCTCCTTTATATAGGAAAAAAGAATTGCAATTGGAATGTATTGACAACTTTCGTTTAATGATTTGGTGTAGACTGGGGTGTAGCAGAGTTGTGCTATTCATTTTTACTAAAAAATGTTGGACTATCACTTTCTAAGCATGCTTATTTTGTGATTTAGATTTATGTAAAACTATTACGATTTCTGCTATAATAATACATATAGGGGGGAACTTATCGAAACTGGAGCAGAGAAAATCTGAAGCAGCTGTGCATGGCAACCAATCAGCTTCTATCTTGCATTTTCAAATCTCAGCTGAACAAACTGAAGAGAGAAGCTGATTGGTTACCATGCACAGCTGCTCCAGATTTTCTCTGCTCCAGTTTTGATAAATTCCCCCCATAATATTCGGTATTTTTATTTAGTTCACAGCCCAAAATTGCACCGTTACCTTAATGAAATGATTACAACACAACCAATGAACAATTGTAATTAGCTGTTATTTACTTGCATAGTGATATCCCCCCCGTGTTCCATATTACTGGCTAATCACAATTTACATGTGGTCCCAATCTACACTGTTTACACACCAAGCGTAACTAATATAGGCTAGGTATGCCATGCAAAGGAGAGAAGCTCAGGAGTTTGGTTAAAGTTTTTCTAGGGTCAAAGTGAATTATACTAAAATGTCTACATCAACTCATTTCCATTTCTGGATTTAGCCAGCTGTTGGCAATAAGAGGTTTGAGTTTGTTTTTGTCTTAAAGTCAGTTGATGTCTTTTATGTGGAGCACTGCTAGAAGAACAGCCATTTAAAAATGATCTTCTTATAAATACAATGCATTTGAATTTACTGTTTATTATTTATTTCATTTCTTTAATAGAAATCTCCTTTTAAGACGCAATTGACAGTTTGGAAAATTCTGCGATTTAGTGATCTAGAGCAGAGGTTCTCAACCTGTGTAACTTCAGGGTCCACATTTGTCCTTGTTCATTAAGTTGCCACCCAAGTTGCAACGCACTGGAACACATGGCATTGCGGTGCCACACGTTCTGGGCGATTGAACTGTGGGCGGGGGGTGAGTTTGGGGTGGCATTCAAATGAATGGCAACACAAAGCACCTCCTGCACTAGAATGCACGGTAGGTGCGATTGCATGCTACAGTGCATTAATTGCATGGGACTGTGCAAATAACGCACTGTAGTGTGAACAGGCCCTCAAAAACAGACAGACACACACAACCGCAGACACACTCTCACACTAGGGCTGCAACTAGTGACTATTTTCATAATCAATTAGTTGGTCAATTATTTTTTCGATTAATCAGATTTAAAAAAAAGAAAAAATGCCAGAAATACACACGTGGAGTGTTACAAACATAAAGTTTACATGAGAATAACACTGCGTGCACAATTTTTTGCAATCGCACTGCACTGGAACGCGCGACATTGTGGTACTGTGCGTTCCAGTGCGAGCGACCACACTGTGGGTGGGAGACACGTTTGGGGTGCCATTGAAGAGAATCCAGCAGCAGAATTGGTCAGGCCAAAATCGAAAATGACTTTTTCCCACCTTTTATCATTTGCACAGTACAGTCTGCAGCACTGCTAAAAACAAATGCAGAGATAAGACCCATGGGCTGAACGAAAAAACAAAGGACAGATTCCTCCATCAACGCTACGAGTGTTGATGGAGGAATCCCCCACTGTTTACTTTGTATTCTGACAGCAGCGGCCAGCCACTGTCAGAATACCTAAACAGAGCCGGAAGCTCATTGGCTGCCCGCTGTTCATACAAAGATTTTCCCTATGGCTCCTTCAATCAGCTGATCAAGGGATGCCAACAGAAAGGGTGCCAGCAGCGGCCCCCAGTGCGCATTTGGGCCAGTTCATCAAGTATCACATGAAATTCGCATAATGAATAGGAACCGGTTAGACCCACTGCCAAGTTTTTTTTTAAGAAAGAAAGAAAGTCCAAATTTTTAGAGTTATCCCCTGAACAAGAGGTAAGGAAGAATTGTCCTATGGAGACACCTGTTCTGGCAACAACTGTCTAAAGCTGGTGCTTGTATCTCGGCCGAGTTCTGCTGACTAGGCCAAAATTTGAGCAGTGTGTGGTCCTGCCAGAAAGGGCCCCCCCCCCCTCCCCCATAGACAATATTTTAAAAACTGTATCGAGTTTTGTCAAAGGAGCTGCGGTCAAATTTCTCAACCAAACAGTGACCGCAACAAATGAGTTGCAGTCACTGTTTGTATATTCTGTCAGAAAAAAATAGTACAGCAGGGGAGACGCCCCATCCAAGCTAAACAGAATTTTTAACATCAAACACCAAAATCGGAAGGGAATTGCAAGTCAATGGAGAATTGCTGACTTGCAATTGTTCCTTCCAATTTCCTTCTGATCCATTGTTTTGCAATCCACTTTTCAACGAATGCTAAGGGGCACTGTACAATGAATGGGTGTGAATGAGGCTAGTTCACACCGGATCCATTGCGTTATGTTGCGTTGAATAAAAGTAGCACATGTTCCACTTTTTTTTCAGCCCAACATAATTCAACAGAATGGAGCAGTGTGAACTAGCCCCATTCACACCCGTTAATTTTTTGGTGCCCTTCTGTCAGCATCCATTGAAAAAAGTATTGCAACGCAATGGATCCGGTGTGAATGGGCCCCTCAAGCTTTTGTTCTCACTAAGGGCCCAGTCACACCATATCCTGTGTGTTTCGGCACAGTCCGAACCTGGATCCCATAGATCAGGCTGGGCCGTGTTCTGGGGCGGGAGGTGGCGCGATGGTGCAATTCATGTCAATGGCACCACAGGCATGCCCAACGCCCGCAGTGCGATTGCCTGCACCGGAACGCAAGGTACAGGAATGCACTCAATTCCCGTGCACTGCACCGGAACCGAGGGCATTCCTGTATCCCACATTCTGATGCGGGCGATCGCACTGTGGGTGGGGGGCATGCCTGTGGTGCCATTAACGTGAATGGCACCGATGCGCCCCCTAACTCCATGGACGAAATATATAGACACTGGCACTTCAATAGCAAGTCAAATATGTCTCTTTATTGACGTATGAGCAGCATAACGTGATAGACTCAATGCAATGTTTCAGGGTCTCGCAGGATCCCCTTCATCAGGCAGAACACTTTTTCTACCTGATGAAGAGGATCCTGCGAGACCCTGAAACATCGCATTGAGTGTATCACGTTATGCTGCTCATAGGTAAAAAAAACAGACGTATTTGACTTGCTATTGGATTGTCGGTGTCTATATATTTTGTTTGAAATTGACCACGATTGCCAACCATCGACAGCCGCAGCACCCACCCTCATTATCTTTGGAACAGCAGTTTGTGATGGGTTCATGAACTTTACCCTCCGACCCCAGAATGTGGCCCAGCCTGATCTATACGATCCAGTGCGTTCCAAGCTCGGACCGCGTCAGAACGCACTGGATATGGTGTGACTGGGTCCTCACGTTAAAAAACACTGAGCATAGGGCAAGTTTAAAGGAGAACTATGAGGTGAGTGCTTTTCACTCACCTCATAGTTCTAGCCAACCTGTGACAATGAGACTGTCACAGGCCGGCTCAGTAGATTGGGAGGTGAGCGAACACATGCCAGTGTTCGCTCACTTCTCGATCCTGTCACGGCTCTCTGCCGTGACAGGGGAGGGGCTGGATTCCCCCCTCCCCGCTCCGATCTGCCAGCGCTGACTGGCAGAACGGACGGGGAGGGGGTGGGTACAGCTGGCTCTGCCTCTAGATAGGCAGAGCCAGCTGTCACTTACGCAGCTGGGCGGATCTCGACATCGATGTCGGGATCCGCTCCGGCTGAGGCGTCTCAGTATACCGCGAGCTGTAGCTCGCGGTATACTGAGCTTAGTGTGACGGGAGGACGCTAGTTTGTGTCCTCCCGTTACCCTAAGGAGAACTATGGGGAAAACCCCTGACCCCATAGTTCTCCTTTAAGAGGAGAATTCCCCTCACTTTGATGCGATTTCCTTACATTTTCTGTTGCACCTCCAGGACAGGAAGGGCAGGAAACTCTTCCCAGCAGGGCATTGACAGAAAAAAAATGACCTTATTGGGTTTTAACCCTACCATATTCTATCCCCAAAAAGTTATCCATACACATTAATATGAAATGTGTAAACATGAATGCCTACCATCCATATTATATTTATAACTATTCATACAAAGCTGTTTAAATATGAACACCCGTTTATAAGATCACATTCACATTTATATATATAAAAAACTTGAGAAGTAGAAGAATCTCTTACCTTAACAGTGAGATTTATATAAAAGAGTAGAGCAAATGTAAATGGGAATTGCAATAATGGGAAGAGATGAAGAACAGATGAAGTAAATGAAGCAAATGAAGCAGTAATGGTTATGTCTACAGACTTCAGCCCCCTGTGATCACTGGCTGCAGCAAAGAAGGGTCAGGTTGCAGTGAATGAGGTTCTTGGCAGAGCCATGAGAGTTGGGGTAAATAAACAATCCCAAGTAAAAGCAAGACAAAAAGCAAACAAAAGCCTTGCACACTCCACACCAGTTTATCTCAGCTCTGGGGTCTCATTAACTGGTCATAGACATCACAGAGCAGTTGGATTTGAAGGCACAATTTGACCCAGGGGCAGATCCAGGGTCTAGTCTCTGGAGGGGCACTGCCAGAAAATAAGCAGTGCGGAGCTCAGTAAGGTGACGCAGTGGGGAGGTCAGTAATGTGACGCAGTGCGCAGAGGACAGTAATGGGATGCAGTGCGCAGAGGTCAGCAAGGGTGACGCAGTGCGGAGGTCGGTAAGGTGATGCAGTGCAGGGCTCAGTAAGGTGATGCAGTGGGGAGGTCAGTAAGGTGAAGCAGTGCGTTTATCTCAGCTCTGGGGTCTCATTAACTGGTCATAGACATCACAGAGCAGTTGGATTTGAAGGCACAATTTGACCCAGGGGCAGATCCAGGGTCTAGTCTCTGGAGGGGCACTGCCAGAAAATAAGCCCCCCCCCCCCAAAAAAATCTGGCTCTTCCATTGCCACTGTGCCCATCCAGAGTGCGGAGGTCAATAAAGTGACGCAGAGCGCGGCGGTCAGTAAAGTGACGCAGTGCGCGGAGGTCAGTAAAGTGACGCAGTGCGCGGAGGTCAGTAAGGTCACGCAGTGTGAGGAGGTCAGTGAGGTGACGCATTGCGCGGAGGTCAGTAAGGTGACGCAGTGCGGAGGTCAGTAAGGTGACACAGTGCACGGAAGTCAGTAAGGTGACGCAGTGCACGGAAGTCAGTAAGGTGACGCAGTGCACGGAAGTCAGTAAGATGACGCCGTGCACGGAAGTCAGTAAGATGACGCAGTGCGGAGCTCAGTAAGGTGACGCATTGCAGAAGTCAGTAAGGTGACGCAGTGCGGAGCTCAGTAAGGTGACGCAGTGGGGAGGTCAGTAATGTGACGCAGTGCGCAGAGGACAGTAATGGGATGCAGTGCGCAGAGGTCAGCAAGGGTGACGCAGTGCGGAGGTCGGTAAGGTGACGCAGTGCAGGGCTCAGTAAGGTGACGCAGTGGGGAGGTCAGTAAGGTGAAGCAGTGCGTGGAGGTCAGTAATGTGACGCAGTGCGCAGAGGACAGCAATGTGACGCAGTGCGCGGAGGTCAGTAATGTGATGCAGTGCGGAGGTCAGCAAGGTGACGCAGTGCGGAGCTCAGCAAGGTGACGCAGTGCGGAGGTCAGCAAGGTGACGCAGTGCGGAGGTCAGCAAGGTGACGCAGTGCGGAGGTCAGTAAGGTGACGCAGTGGGATGGTCAGTGGTGTAAGATAGAAAAGGGACTTACAGTAGTGATGTGCTCTGTCCTCATGCCCTCTTCTTCCTCTCCAGGTGGTGGTGGGGGAGGGGGGAGCATCAATGTCTCCTCCATCCGTGTGCAGCCCCAAGCAGCCTTGTTGTGCCTCCTCTGCAGTCTGCAGGGTCCCTTCCCGCTCTGCTGACAAATACCCAGGCAGCCAATGACGGTGCTGCACTCTCCCTCCCAGCTAATAGCAGCAGAGGTGGGCAGAGGAACGTAGGAGCCTGTACGGCGATTCCTCTCCTCAGCGGCAGAGCCGAGCTGACAGGAGATCGTGCCTGCAGCAGCGGCGGCC
>NW_017306927.1:502789-513054 GCF_000935625.1 Nanorana parkeri | reverse complement strand
TTTTAGAAAAAATGTAAAAACATTAATACGCATTTATCTCAAGGCTAGCCATGGACATGAGATGGCATTCAGGGACATGAGATGGCATTCAGGGCATCGATCACCGTACAAACATGACAAACACATCCAATCATTCTGGTCTAGCAGGCATGCTTTCTGTACTGAGCAGATACTCCTGGCATTGGCACCTGGGGGGCTGAACACACAATACCCCATCCTATCTTTTAGAAAAAATGTAAAAACATTAATACATATTTATCTCAAGGCTAGCCATGGACATGAGATGGCATTCAGGGACATGAGATGGCATTCAGGGCATCGATCACCGTACAAACATGACAAACACATCCAATCATTCTGGTCTAGCAGGCATGCTTTCTGTACTGAGCAGATACTCCTGGCATTGGCACCTGGGGGGCTGAACACAAAATCCCCCATCCACTATAAACAGAATGGGTGAAATTTAAGCAATGTATGGCCAGGTTAAATCTTCCCAGCACACATACAGAAGCAATAAAAACCTGCCATGATTTTTCTTTATAGATATTGATATAGTGCTGCCAATGTTACGCTGTGCTTTACATACTGTTCATTCACATCAGTCCTTACCATCAAGGAGCTTACAATCTAAGGTCTTCATCTCACACACTATGGCTGATTTAGACAGGAGCCCATTAACCTACCAGCAAAACCGGACATCCCGGAGGAAACCCACACAAGCACAGGGAGAACATGCAGACATGCACATAGTGTCCTGACTGGAATTTGAACCTGGGACCCACAGTGCTGCAAGGTGAAAGTGCTAACTGCTTTGCCACTAACCCTTCGCAATGCTAGCCAAAATAAAAAATTCTGACATTTTGCTATGCATGCATTTTTATAGAAAAACAGGTTCCCAATGTACACAATTGCCTCCAAATATACTTTTCTTCAGTCATTGTGATATGTAAGGATGCACCGATACCGATACTAATATCTGTATCGGTGCGGATACAGAGTATTTTGGCGAGTGCTCATACTCACCCAAATGCTCCGATACTTACCTCCGATAACGGAAACTTCCGGTCAGAGGAAAACCTCCCTCTGACTGCCAGTGCCGAGGGAGAATGGAGCTGGCTTCTTTTCCAATCAGGAAGCCAGGCAGTAGGTTATGACCTGCCTCCCAGCTCCCTGATTGGCTAGGAAGCCGGCTTCACTTGTTGATAGGCAGCCTGGCTTCCTAACCAATCAGGAAGCCGGGCGTCATGTAATGACCCACCTCCCAGGTTCCTGATTGGTCAGGAAGCCACGCTGCCTAGCAACAAGTGAAGCCAGCTTCCTAGCCAATCAGGAAGTCGGGAGGCGGGTCATGACGTGCCGCCCGGCTTGATGATTGGCAGGGAATTGGCTTCACTTGTTGCTAGGCAGACTGGATTCCTGACCAATCAGGAAGCCGGACGGCACCTCATGACCCGTCGACCGCCCTCCTGATTGGTCAGGAAGCCAGGCAGCCTCGGCAAGGGAAGACAGTGTTTTTTCGAAAGAACCCCAGCTTCCCAGGCAATCAGGAAGCTGGGTGACAGGTCATGATCTGCAGCATGGCTTCCTGATAATCGGGGCACACGGCACTAGTATCAGTACTTGGTATCGGCGAGTACCGGAAAAAAATATCGGTACTCGTACTCGATACCGAAAAACCAGTATCGATGCATCCCTAGTTATATGTTAGACAGTCGTGGTACTACCACTAGGCTGTAATAAGAGTACACTCCGCTAAAGCTGCCCATACACTGCTTAGATTTTCAAAAGGACTTTCATACAAAAGAACGTTCATTTAACTTTCTGTTAGTTGATGGGGTCAAATCAACGATTGATTTAAACCGTAGTGATGAAAAAACTCGAAGGAGCAGGATGGAAAGTTTTTCTTGAACAAACAAATTTCTAACAGTTAATGTGATTTTCATTTGGGAAACTACATTAATTCCAAAATCAAACAATAAATTCAAAGGAAATTTTAATCGGCATTCGTCAAGTGTCTGATGACAATATCGGGTGGTAAAAAAAGAACTTTCATGCAAACATTCATTTGGGAATCTTCTAGTATATGGCCAGCTTAAAGAGGAACTTTACCCATATCTTTAAAAAAACCAACAAACACACCTTCTGCAGACAACCTACAGACAGATACTTCTAGATAATTGCTGGCTTTGTATTCTTTGCATTCCTCATTTCTCTTTTCTTCCCCAGTCTTCCCACAGTGGCCATGTTTACTAAGGGCAGGTTACTAGCTCTCCTTTTACTTCCTGGATTTCTGGCACATGTGACTTAGACATGTGACTAGGACATGTGACCATGCACATCATCTCAGGGGAGGAAAATGCCTTTCACAGAGATCTCATGAGATTATAGATGAGATTTCCCAGCAATGCTCTGCTGATGAAAAGGCAATCCCAGTGTGTATTGCTTTGGCAAACTGAAGTCATTTTGCCATTTTAAAGCAGGAAGTGAAAGCTCTACAAGTGTAAGGATTTCAAAATCACAGCATTTTACACCTGACATGTCTGTGTTATTATTAATCATCATACAGAGAGGGATGAGTTGCTGGAGTTAGATTTTTCAGTGTAAAGGTCCGCTTTAAGGCCCTTCAACATATATGGTGGGTGGCTGCCGCATAAATTTGGTAGGTGGCCACATATATTTGCAAATGTATACAACTGAGACCTCTTTTTTTTAATTAGAAAGAGTTTTTAGTTGATTTCCTTTGCTGGCTGCTGAACTACCCCTCCCAAAATATTTATAAACTGATTGAGCAGCTTTGCCATGTTCTCGTTCATATAAACAAAGGCATACAAAGATCTAAGCGATTTCGAATGGCTTTCTCGCCTTTAATAAATACGGATCTTTTGTTCTAGCCTGCTATCAAAACAAAACTTTAATATAGTTTTCTACCGGAGTTTCAATTTGCTTTGTAATGTTAATGGCTTGTGGCTATGATACTGCTGCTGAGCGTATGGAAGTGAGTGTTTTATAGTCCATCAGTCAGCCTGATACCGTCAAATTGTAGAATATGCAACAAAGCAAAGTTTCACAACAAGGAACGGGAATAAACATTAATCCTCCAGATTATAATAGTGAAGGCTGTAATAGCTCCAGGCATCTACAAACTACAAGGTGTTCAATTCATTTCACTGTGCTTGACTGGTGTGTCTTGCTAGCCATTCATTATGTAATTTATGTGAGTGATGGCACCAGAGACATCACTCCACATGAGTTGACACTGTGAATATTCTTAAGGGTAAACTTTTTTATTTGAATGCTTACAAGTTCATGAACTGATCTTTTGTATCCTTTCTTTGATCTGTTAGGAATCTTTATTTTACAAATAAACATTTAACACAGGTTGCTTCAATGATGGTTTACTGGTTGTTCACTTTTTCACTGCCTCTGTCTGAATGTAACGTGCAAATCTGGATAAGAAGGTTTTGCACCTAGATTAGAATAATTTAGTAGATGGAGGGGTCATTCACACTAATGTCAATAATGGGTATCTTATTAGGGTGCATTCCATAGCACTTAATATCTAACATGCGAAAGATTTCTGTGCATAGCAACACACATGCATTTGTGAAAGTGAAACACCTGCTGGTTCAATGGGTGCTTGTTGACTGTAACTGCGGGTATAACTACCAATAAGCTTCTAGTGCGTGGTAACCTAACATTCTAACTTCCACTTCCTTTTCACTTCTAACCAGCAACGGACATACAAAAACTACAGTACATAAAGGATAAAAACAGCTGATATTTAGTATGAAATGTGGAGGTTAGAAAAACTTTAGATGTTAAGTTCCCTATAGATCTGGCATGCACAGTTCGATTGCCCTAAGGGGCCGCTTTCAACAGGTCTCTATTACCTTACATGTAGGGAGAAGGGAGAGATATAGACTGGGTATCAGGCCAGATTGAGTGGCTGTCAGCACATAGCTATAGGATAAACACAGGATAAAACATGAAAACCAATACCTGCTAGCTGGTAATACAAACAGTACGTATTACCTTTCATCTAGTTTCAGCATAATTACAATCACTATGTTTCATATTGGAGTAATACTAGATGTAAATAGCATAAAAAAACTACTATACTTTGTTAAAGTACACTTGCCAAGAGAAAACTACGGGGGTCTGTCTTTGCTGGACCCTTTTGGAAAATGCAAGTTGCTCGACTTTGGCTTCTTTCACACGGTCAGATCGGGAGAGGATCCGTGCAGGGATCCCCTGCTGATCACAATGGATGTCACCATTGTGACATCCGTGTTTGTCCAGTTTTTTGTTCCATCTTGTGATGGAGGAAAAAAAATTAATTTCAGGACCCCATGTCTGTCTATGGAAAATCTGATGTGTCCGTTTACATAAGATTACCCCTGATCCGGCACAATCAGGTCCAACGAAACGGAACTCTGTTTCGGAGCCGATGCTAACCGGATATAAACAGATGTCCGTCCGTGTAGATCCGGCTGCCCACAGACTAACATTGGGCTTCCGATCAGGTCCATCTGAAAAACTGGCAGGCGGACCTGATCAGAATGCCAGAGTGAAAGGGCTCTAAATCTGGCTTTAATAATTCGGAGTCACAAACCTGGAACGAGCATGCTGTTAATGACTGTCAGAAATTCTTAGGCCTCATTCACACTGCTTAGAGTCGGCCCATACAGATATGTGCGGCGTGCACGGCTGTATCGGGCCACTACAGAGAAGGACAGGGGCTGCGTGTGATTGTACATAGCAGCCTGTTCTTCTCTATGGGAGTACGCGGCCATTCGCTCACCAGAACTGCACATTCATGCAGGTCTGGGTGTCCCTGCTCGGACACAGACAGGATCCATCCTGTCTGCGTACAAGTATGGACACCCGCACGGATCTGTACGGGCCAGTTCTTAGCACTGTGAATGAGCCCTTAGACTCCCTCATCTCTCTACCTGTTCGATGTCCGTAGCTCATAAAATACTGAAGCCGTATAATCAGCATGACAGCCATAGAACTAACATTCTCCAAAGAAGAGACCAGAAACAGCAGCCTGCATAATTCTCTTGTGACAGGCGTGCTTTAACCACACATGTATGTTCAGCTTTAAAATACAACTCCCTATAATGATGGCATTCTTTGCTTCCTTAGAAAGTGGCCAAGTATCCCCTAAGATAAAGAACATTCAAGATCTGCTGATCTGCAAATTCTAGACAAAAAGTACATAACATGCCAACAAACACTGACTTCTACTACTTCTCTTTGCTGCATCTAATTGTTTTACAGAGTATTTTTTAAAGGAACACTAAACTCAGGAGTTCAATCTTAAAAATGCATTCAAGTACCTTAACTACTAACAAAAATGAATCTTATTTGGTGCTGACACTGTCCTTCCTTCTGGACGGTGACTACTTTTGTTTCCCATGGTCCCTGTGGGTGTTGTAAAGTAGCCACCACTCCAAGACCACTCCAATGATGGGCTACAATCTCAATACAAATTGGTAAATTAAATGTGAGATTGTAGTCCATCACGGGAGTAAACTTGGAGTGTTGGTTACTTTACAACACACACAGGGACCATGGGGAACAAAAGTAGCCACCGCCCCAAGCTCACTCCCTTGCTAGACTACAATCTCATGTTTAATCATGTGTACTGAGATTGTAGTCCATCACAGGAGTGAGCTTGGAGTGGTGACTACTTTACACCACACACAGGGACCATGAGGAAAAGAAGTAGCCACCCTTCAGAAGGAAGGACAGGGTCAGCACAAATTCAGAGATGATTTTTAGGATATACAGCAGAGTGATACACAAATAAGATACAGTTATGTTAATAGTTAAGGTACTTGAATGTATTTTAAGATGTCATTCCTGATTTTAGTGTCACTTTAATTACCGAGAAGGATGGAATTTTCTTCACTGTTATCTAAATTCCTCCTCTCATTACAACACAATTGAGCGATACCAGTCCTTGCACCTGCATTCTCCCCTGGGGTCGGGAAACCCCCCATAGACCTCTATGGTCCCAACAAATAAAACAAAGAGATCGCAGAGTGGGTGATAAGTTCTAGAGAGCAATGACCAGGGGCGTGTGTGCATAGACACTCTAAAGGTGTATGTCTTTGGATACAGAGGTAAATGTAATGAACATGTGGGACCCAGTTTGAACGTTTTCTATTTCTAGCCAAATTGAGCCTCGGTTACCCTATCTCTGTACAATGTACTGCTTTTCACCATGATGTTTACCAATAGCAGCAGGGTGTTTTGTAGCTCTGTTGTTCAAGGCGGTGGGTGTCAAAGTGTGAAAAAATCTCTTTAAATCCTCTATTATTCTGCCTGGCAATCAACAGCTGATTAGTTTTAAAGGGGATGTATAAGTAATGTTATGATTTTCACCTACAAAGACCGACAGCTTAAAAAATAAAATGTGGTTTATTCAGTGCTAGCATTCTGAAACATGTTCAGTCACAGCGGACAGTCCCGATGGACAAGGCCACCCTGGCTAAAGGCTACTGCATTTTACACGCCATCATTGCTCTTAGCCTGACTGATGTTTTCAAGATGTTAGCAGTAGTAGTAGTCGAGGTTCTTTGTGCCACAGGCCATAAACTTGGGTCTAAGGTGTCTCTTTATGACCTTCTTCTGGGTTATCACCAGTGACTGAGACTCATTCCTGGAACTGCTATAGTCTGGGACAGCTCATGTTCCCCCACTGACACCTGGCAGTGATGCAGCACACCCCTAACTAAGATATCAGTGGGCTCACCCAAGCTCCATACAATCCACAATGCTATTAGACACACAGCTCCAAAGACATGGTGAGGTGCTGGACTGCTGCAAAGTCTTAGGGCTTGTTCACACCAAATGCAGACCAGATCTGCATGAGTTTCTGGGTTGTGCCGCGTTCTTGATGCGTTCCGGGCCGTTGTTTAGTTTAGAATGGGCTTTTAGTGCGTTCCAGGGCGTTTGCATGCGTTTTTTGATGCGTTTGCATGTGTTCCAGAGCAGGTGAAATAGGGCTTGCTGCAGTTTTTTTACATGCTCTGGAACTGAACGCTGCGGTGTGAACTAAAGCCCAAAATACCATTGGAATTCATTGGACGCAGTTTTGATGCGGTCTGTAACTGCTCTGCTACTGGAACGCGCTTGGTGTGAATAAGGCCTTAGGTATGGTCATGTTAGCTATCCCATATACACTATGTACAACATGACTTCCACACTGCCCTCTCTCATGGAACATGAACAGCAACAAACAATACAAGCAAGAAAACAAATACCAACTGAAATACATGAGGGGGAGTCATCAAAACCGGTGGAGACAGAATCTGCAGCAGCTGTGCACGGCAACCAATCAGCTTCTCTCTTTCATTTTTTTCAGAAAAGAAAGAAAGATAAATAGAATGAAGAAAGAGAGAGAGAGAGAGAGAGAGATTATATTGTTATATTGCCAAAAGTATTGGGACACCCCTCCAAATCATTGGATTCAGGTGTCCCAATCACCTCCATCAGGAGTTCAGTGAATTCAAGCGTGGTACCGTGATAGGTTGTCACCTGTGCAAGAAGTCCATCTGTGAAATTTCCTTGCTACTAAATATTCCACGGTCACCTGTTAGTGGTATTATAACAAAGTGGAAGCAACTGGGAACAACAGCAACTCAGCCAGGAAGTGGTAGGCCACGTAAAATGACAGAGCGGGGTCAGCGCATGCTGAAGCGCACAGTGCGCAGAAGTCGCCAACTGTCTGCAGAGTCAATAGCTACAGACCTCCAAACTTCGTGTGGCCTTCAGATTGGCACAACAACAGTGCGTAGAGAGCTTCATGGAATGGGTTTCCATGGCCGAGCAGCTGCATCCAAGCCTTACATCACCAAGTGCAATGCAAAGCGTCGGGTGCAGTGGTGTAAAGCACGCAGCTACTGGACTCTAGAGAAGTGGAGACATGCTCTCTGGAGTGACAAATCACGCTTCTCTATCTAGCAATCCGATGGACGTGTCTGGGTTTGGCGGTTGCCAGGAGAACGGTACTTGCCTGACTGCATTGTGCCAAGTGTAAAGTTTGGTGGAGGGGGGATTATGGTGTGGGGTTGTTTTTCAGGGGTTGGGCTTGGCCCCTTAGTTCCAGTGAAGGGAACTCTTAAGGCATCAGCATACCAAGACATTTTGGACAATTTCATGCTCCCAACTTTGTGGGAACAGTTTGGGGATGGCCCCTTCCTGTTCCAACATGACTGCGCACCAGTGCACAAAGCAAGGTCCATAAAGACATGGATGAGCGAGTTTGGGGTAGAGGAACTTGACTGGCCTGCACAGAGTCCTGACCTCAACCCGATAGAACACCTTTGGGATGAATTAGAGGTGAGACTGTGAGCCAGGCCTTCTCGTCCAACATCAGTACCTGACCTCACAAATGCTTCAGGAAGAATGGTCAAACATTCCCATGGACACACTCCTAAACCCTGTGGACGCCTTCCCAGAAGAGTTGAAGCTGTTATATCGGCAAAGGGTCGGCCAACTCAATATTGAACCCTACGGACTAAGACTGGGATACCATTATTCATGTGCATGTAAAGGCAGGCGTCCCAATACTTCTGGTAATATAGTGTAGATAGATAGATAGAGAGAGAGAGAGAGAGAGAGAGAGAGAGAGAGAGAGAGAGAGAGAGAGAGAGAGAGAGAGAAAATATATACATGGCTGTATAGAGAGATAAAAGGAGAGAGAACAGTGGAGAGGGGGTAGAAAGAGAGAGAGAGAGAGAGAGAGAGAGAGAGAGAGAGAGAGAGAGAGAGAATAGATACATGGATGGATGGATGGATAGATAGAGAGAGAGAGAGAGAGAGAGTGAGAGAGTCTCGAAATAGATGGGATGGTGGTATATATACATTGTAGACTCCAGTGCTGAATCCATCCAATTACAGTGAGACCTGAGGGAAATATGCAGGCTTCTGTCCCTCTGAAAATGCTAGTTGTCTGGCTGTCATGCTGAGCCAGGTTCCCCTATACTTGGGACATGTGCACAGACCATGAGCATGCTTCCTGGTGGTCAGTGGCTCAGAAAGCCCCATGGAGGCAGCAGCAAGTACCAATGTCAGTACAGCATGTATTCATGTTTGTATTTGTCTGGACACAAGTATTCACAGACATAGTGCTGGGAGTGTATGAGTGTGACACCCCGGAATCTAATAGTGTGACTGACCTTGTGTGCACAGCGCTGACCTCCATTGATCCCCCCTGTAGTTGGCACTTACTTTCTTGTTGAGCTTGCAGTTTGCCGAGTCCCTGGAGCTCCTGTAGTTCGCTTTGACCAGTGCCAGCAGTAACGCTTGTACAAATACATTCCAAATGATGACCATTCTAGCTTGAATGCTCCAAGAACGCCAAAGGACAAAGTCACATCGAACGAGGGCAAGCTTGCTGCCAGGGAAGAGAGCAAGGCACCAGTGAGTGGACACAAATCAGAGCAGCCAGCTCTCAGAGGGGACCGGAGTTGAAATGTCTGCATTTCATCTCTTTAGTGGGCAGAGCGGTCAGGGCAGAGCCGGTCCACAGTGCCATGCTGCTTTATGGGCAGCTTCTAGACAGCTTTGTTTATTCCACAATGATTATACGAATCACTTCAAACGTCACCTCAAGCAGCCCCGCTCTGATATTGGCAACTGTGAGGCGGCATTCCCGGGGCTAGTGTGAAGGAGAAAGTTGTGGGAGGGGTCAGGAACTCCTAGTCCTCCCTCAGCTTTTCACTATACAATGTCCCCTCCTCTGGCCTAACCCTCCCTCCTGTAATCTGGGTGCTGTATAGAGTGGATGCTGCAGCCAGCCCCAAACTCATCAGCTGCTATCTTGCTAGCTCCACTAAGTCACCTTTGTGGGAAGGAACTTGTTTCCTTGTGCTGTACATGAAATGGCTATTGTACATTGCACAACCAACATGGCAAGCATGTAACACCTACCATCTGTCCATCTGACCACACGAAGCATGTCCTTTCCACGTGTCTTCATTCTTACTCTGGTTTACTCATCATTACATTACTATTGTTATTATTCACTTATTAGTTTTATTCATTCCTTTTCCCCTCCTTCCTAATATTATTACTGATGTTATTATTATTATCATCTCATTATTTTTATTCAGTTTTATACATTATGTACTTATTATTGTTATTAACTTTTCAGTTTTATTCATTCATTTTCCACTTCCTAATAATATTATTACTATTATTATTATTATTTTATTATTATGATTCACTTATTATTTTTATTCAGCTTTATT
>NW_017306927.1:502170-502700 GCF_000935625.1 Nanorana parkeri | reverse complement strand
GAGTGTATAATAATGATAAGTAAATAAAAACTATATAGAACTTAATACAAATTTATTTAAAAAATAATAATGAGTGAATAATAATAAGTGAATAATGAGTGAATAAAACGGAATAAAATGTAATAAAAAATGAAGAGTGAATAAAAATATTAATAATAATAGAGTATACTATGTTATACTGTATTTTTGTATAGTTATGCTTTAATATATCTAAAGTCTAAACACTCATTTTTTGGGGATCAAGTATGGGGAGGGTTAAAACTGCTGCCATTTTTTTTGCCATCTCTGTCTCATTAAGAAGATTACCCTTTACTTCCTGTCCTATAGCCTGAACAGGAAGTGAGAGGATATCTTTCCAATGTGAGGGAAACCTCTTTGAAGCCTTGGTTCACACCTTAGTGCTCTAAAGCCTAAAGCTTAAAGCTCCAAAACACTGACCAACCAAAACCCCATACTTCTAAACGGTGCCTGCTCACATATGAACGCAGAGCTACCGGTAGCACAAAGCCTGATGCTCAGAAAGGTCCATA
>NW_017306927.1:477433-502152 GCF_000935625.1 Nanorana parkeri | reverse complement strand
AGTGGGTGCCATTGTGAAGTTGTTTTCTTTGGTTTTGCTATTTGTGAACACACTTGGAGAAAACGTAGAACAATGTGGCGATCCTCTAAGGTTACACTATAACAGGAGTAGGCAAATTCGGCACTCCAGCTGTGGTGACACTACAAATTCATGCTTCTGCCTCTGGGAGTCATGCATGTGGCTGCCAGTCTTGCAATGCCTCGTGGGACTTGTAGTTTCATCACAGCTGGAGTGCCAACGTTGCCTACCCCTGCACTATAAGGTTGTACTTCAATTAGAGTGAATCCCACTAAGGGTAACACAGACAATAAGAACCTGACAGTGATTCTAACCCCTCCCTACTCCTATCTAAATCCAAAAAAAAAGTTTTGTCTGTAGTTATATTTTAAGTTACTTCCCTAGAACACATTTGCCAATTCCATGCTGGGCGGCCTATGGGAAGCCGCACAGCTGCCGCTGCAAACTCTCCGTCCAATCGCTCCCTGGTTCTTTCCAATGAATGGAGAAAATCCCCCTCATTCCAATAGAGAGGCCATCTATTATGCATCCCAACAATAGATGGCCTCCCCATAGAAATGAATGGAAATTTCTCGGCACATGCACAGAATAAGGGAGGAACCAATAGCAAGAGTTTGCAGCGATGGCTGTGTGGCTCTCCGAGGGCTGCACAGCATGGGACTGGGCAGGAGTGTGGAAAGGTAAGTATAACACTTTGGTGGAGGTAAACCTAAAGGATAATGATACAAACCCATAGTCAGGAGCAGCAATATAAATGTATAACTGTTTCTTTTCATTAGAGTCAGACCAGCCCACCAAAAAACTGGTGTTTCTGTTTTTGTTCGATGCTGGAGAGTGGAACCATGTGGTACTTACGTGTATCATTCAGGGACTCACTATAGGTGAGATATCTGCCTTTCATCTCCTGGGTCTGCACACCTGCTGTGGCTATTGTGAGGAGTTCCACTCTCTCTGTTGAATTGTATTTATTTTATATTATGGAGAATGCAACAGGAGGAGCTGGAACATGCAAACATGGGCAGGGACAGCCAAAGATTCCCAGGTGGACAGGAACAAACGTGAGATCTCTGGTGGGGGACATTGCTGTAGTAGTGTTCATGACATATAAGACGCCGGGGGCTGATTCAGGACACTAGACCCTGGCTATAGCTAAAATGTCACTTTTATGTAGACCGACTCTTCAAGTCTGGATGATCTCTGATTGACTCTTGTTAAGACATGGAGCTGCCACTCCAATGATGTTATCTTTCTCCTTGCTACTGAGTCACAGACCTGCCCTGACACATGAGATGCACGTGCTTGTTCCCATGTCTTTGTACTGAAGGAAAGGTGAAGATGACATCCTTGGAGCTTGCACATTCAAAAACATCTCACATATTTCTTTAAACAGGAATTCTGAGCAACCAGTTTGCATCACATGTACTTAGTGCATTGTCTTTTGCATTACTTAACAAGCCTGCTTGAGGCCTCATTTATTACCGCTTGATCTGCATGTTCTAATGCAGCAAGATGTACACTATATTGCCAAAAGTATTGGGACGCCTGCCTTTACACTCACATGAACTTTAATGGCATCCCAGTCTTAGTCCGTGCGGTTCAATATTGAGTTGGCCCACCCTTTGCAGCTATAACAACTCTTCTGGGAAGGCGTCCACAAGGTTTACGAGTGTGTCTATGGGAAAGTTTGACCGTTTTTATCACGGTACCACGCTTGAATTCACTGAGCTCCTGAGAGCGACCCATTCTTTCACAAATGTTTGTAGAAGCAGTCTGCATGCCTAGGTGCTTGGTTTCATACACCTGTGGCCATGGAGGTGATTGGAACACCTGAATCCAATGATATGGGGGGAAAACTTAATATATATAATGTTATTTATGTTTGTTTTATTATTTCTCTCTACTGTTTTTTTATTTGTTATTTTTATCATAATTTTTTGTATTCTAAAACAGAAAAAAAAGAACAAAATTGCTTATTGTCAGCCTTCTAAATCTGTTTTATATTACCGATTACAAATTACAAACATTACTGATAGAGAGACGTAAAAGAGAAAGAAGCTATCTCATCTTAATGATGATAAACATAGTTAACACCATCCCTCTAGCCCCCCCATTGTCACCGGCATCACACAGTAGTAACCATTGTTTTGAAAATGTCAATTCAAAAGGTAAGTCCTGAAGAATTGTGAACAGATTACAAAAAACTCACACCTCTGTTATGTTTCTCCTTTTGATCATCTAAACTGTAGTTTTCTTTTGATCTATGTTATCATCCACTCTTATTGAAATAAAAGTCATCTTTATCAAAAGAGATGTGGGAAACAAGTGATGGTGCAAAATTAATTGGGCCCTACTTCTAGAAACAGGGCTTGCGGAGTACATCATCCACTGGTAGTCACAGTTAACAGGCTGGCTTTTGATTAAATGAGTTGTTTTATAAAGAAAAGCAATTGATGGAACTGATTACATCAGCAAAACTGAGATCAAATGGTTGTCTGGTATTTTCAATTCATGAAGCTCCCAGTATAGATGTTAATATTGTCATAAGACTTTTTGGGCAACCGATAAAGCAAACAATCCTTGACTATTGGCTGACTTATAGATGCACCATGCACCTGATTACTGGTAGTGGTTCTTGGTTGATAAATTATTGTATTAGGAGATTATTAAGATAGTAATAAGTATTGGCATCACTAGTGATTGGGATGGATAGATTTGTTTGTCACATTTCTTTCTTCATCAATGCTGATCAAAGCAGAAATGAACAGTAACCCACAACCCCTATACTTCTTTACCGCTTCCGCCCTAGGAATGCTCTGTTCAAGCAGGCAATGATGAGGGAAGTGGGAGCCATATACAGACAGTTCAGGTGCTGGCCTATGTTGAAGGGAAACAATAGCGACCAGGCAATTTCTTTGCAGCATCGCTTTGTCTAAGGATGTGGATGTCTTGGAATGAGCTCTAGATACAAAATGATTGCCTGTTCTTGATTGCTGATTAGGGAGATTGTCATTTGCTGTCTTTGGGCTATTTTAGGCCTTTTACATATGGGCTTTGGATTGCATATATATGAACTGTGTACAAAAAGCAGTGACAAAGCATCCTTTATGCTTCCAGAAAGCTTTAAGAATTCCAGGCAGAAGAAAACGTAACTCTTGCAGTGGGGTTACCGTGGTGGAGAGAAGCTGTAGACCGGTCTAGCAGCCAGACAGGTTCCAGGTTCAGGTGAGTATATCTTTGTTATTATAGACCTTAGACAAACCGCACACTTAACCCTTGCAGTGCGGAGATAGGCCCACTGCAAGGGTTGGGTTTTCTTATGCTCAGAGTTCTTCTTTAAGCAGCTTCCTGTAAAGCCTTCAAAGCACCCTTCAATCCCAGTTGGGGATGTGAAATACAGATTATGAGTGGAGTGCTCATTTCCAATTTAAGCAAGCTGGGTTCCACTTATAGCGCTGAAGCTTTTTAAAAGACTGTTAACGCATACTAACAGCTTGTTTAGAGGAGGCATGTGCCTACAGGCGCCCTCCATAGAGGGGAGCCATGCAGGTATCTACTCTGCTTAATTCCTGGTATTGTGTCCAGATACAACACTGGCAATAGCAAGGATTCTGCACAAAATGCACCCTTCTGCTCCAAGACCAAAAGCAAACACAGGAACCATCAGCATCCGCAAACACATGGGAAGGATCCCAGCACTGCGTCAGGCTGCCCTGAAAAATTCCTGTCTGATGCGGACAGGCGTTTAGGGCAGCCTTATGTGACGCCAGGGCCCTTCTCTGCATATGTGAAAGCCGGCGTGTCCTGCAGCAGGAAAGGGCACTGCCTCAGGCTAAACAGATTTCCATTTGTGCCTAGAAATGCCCGAAATAGAAATCCGGCCCTGGTCAACACTCTGATTTAGGTGTATGTTCACACCCCCAAAGTGGACCTGAAGGTTGCTTTAAAAGTTTCTAGAAAGTTGCTGAAGTTCATATGCGCAAGGCTAGAGTGCTTACAAGTATTGACCCATTCAGCTTAATACCCTTTTCATCCCTCAACATCAGGGAACACCCTGTGTGGGCCAGGAACTGGAAAAGTGGAGTCCTGATAGAGAGGATTGCCTATCTGACAGTTCCATGTACTCAAAACTGGAATTATGGGTAGGTCCAGGAGAAGTGGCATGTGCCACCTTTAACTCGACATGTTTAGGGAAGCATGTACCCCAGGTTTATCGGATCACTGAAACACACATGGGGCATCTGAATAGCAAGCATTAATTTCCCCAAATTGGCAATACAATTTCAATTATACACTCAACAGTTATACAGCTGATTCCTGGGACAGTGGCATTGCTAGTAAAAATCCCACCGTATATGGTCAACCTTAGTTTCACCAACACACAATAACTGGGCTTTTTCCAATAAAATGAAAAAATTATTTTTGCCAAGTGACATTGTGACAGCCATGTGGTTTGTCCCCCAACTCTATGATTACTTTATGGATGCAGAAAAAAGCGTTCAACAACTTGGCTTTCTTCTCTTTTCATAAATAAATTTGGTGGTCTCAGACTCTTTAATTATAGATATTGCTCAGCAGAATTTAATCAGCTGATGCTAAACCATTTCTTTCTTAGTTTATTTCAGTTTAAATGACGTACTACATGAAACTGTGTGAAGAGATGTTCAATATACAGTACAGTATTTAGCATCTTCATCATATAGCTTAAAAACATTAAGGCCCAGTAATCTGTGATAACCATAATATGGTTTGCTTTATCCTATCCATATATAAACTCAAATGATCACATATTGTACATTATTCCTTTGAAAACATATAATAATCTGAACATGTATAGAGTGAAAACAAATGCAACAGAGAGACCCCAGGAACAGAAATGTTGACTGAGAAGTCTGAAAGATCATGACCAATCACAGCTGGTACCCTGCTGTACAGCCTTTTATCTGATAATTGCCATATCATGAGTATATTAGCCCATGATACATAGAAATAAGCTTTTAAAAAAAAACCAATGACCTATGTACCTAAAGCATGTTTACATGACTACTTCTGCCGGAAGTCTGTTCCAAGCATCTTTTGCAGTAAAATAATACTTTCTAAGGTTAGTTTTGAACATTCTTCCTGTTGGTTTAAGGTCATAACCAGGGCTTGAAAAATCCACTTGTCCTTTCGTCTGTGACGAGAGGACGCCGGAGCTGGGCGAGTAGCTTCCTGCCCAACCGTTGTAATTAATGTAATTAAACAGCCGGCCAGGAGCTTTACATTCAAGCGACCGGGCGTCTCTGGATATGCCTGATCGCTTGTATTAGCTGCGGTTTTACCCCCTCATCCCATTCCCTGCAGTTGCCGCCGTTACTGCTGTTGCCGGTCCCGAGATCCATTGTGCCCGGTGCGGCCGGGACCGGCACGGCTGCTCTGTGACAGGAGATCAAAGGAAGATCGGTACACGATTCCCTCTGATCTCCCCTCCGGTCCACGAATGCAAAAGTGATGTATTTTACATCACTTCCGCATTCAGCTGTCATTCTTCAGCTTCAGAAGCTGGGGAGAAGCTGGTGAAGGAGATCTCTGCTTCATCAGCTTCTCTGGGGGTCCCTAGGTAACATTAGGGGTCTTGGAGAGCCCTGATGTCTCCATAAAGAGGACCTGTCATGTAAATGGGCTATCACATAGGGAATTTCCTAGCCCTCTCCCCCATGTGATAGCAATAACATTAAGTGTTCAAAGAAAAAAAGAGTAGTAAAAAAATTAAAGAATAATAAAAAAAACAAAAAACACTAAATATTTTTTGAAGTCCTCCCGCCCCCCCCCACATACACAAGCAAACATGCGTCGGGTGCGCCTATTTGCGCAAACAACGATTGCGCCTATTGTGCCACACATGTTTCATATCACCGCAAACGTCGGAGTGTGAGCAATAATTTTAGGGCCATTAAACACTAAACTGATGAGCAGTAAAAGCGTTTAAAGCATTGGCTATGGCCAATTTTCGGTGTGGTCGTTTTTTGCTATTTTGCGGGTGCGCGCAATATGAAGGCTTGACATGTTTGGTGTCTATTTACCCGACGTGACCCCGTTTTATATGTTTGACCAAAAATATGGGTAAGGATAAAAAAATTTTATCCGAAATTTACTGTACTTTTTTCATTATATAGTAAAAAATAAACCCTCCCCAGTGGTGATTTTATACCACTAAAAGAAAGCTCCCTCTGTCCCCAAAAAATGTTAACATAAATTGCAAGGCTATAGTCCGGTCATGCTGGTCACATTTTTGACTGACTGGTGAGACAACCTAAAATTTTTCAAGCCCTGGTCATAACCCTGTGTTCTTGAGCTCGACTTCACAATAAAAATACTTCCTGCCTGAACCTTATTTATTCCCTTAATGGTACAAAAAAAGAGCAATCTCTTGAAACATGGCTTTTCCAATATCCCTATTGTATGTGCCCCTATTGTATGTGCTGTTCATATTTCTGCATGAGTCACATCCTGTCACTTTATCTAAGTAGCGTTCAGGAGACAGAAGAGTAGACAGGAGCAATTTTGTTAGCTCAGATATAGCATAATCCTCTTTCCTGTAATGTTCAGGCAGAATGAGTCACACAGACCCACCCAGTCACACAGGAGCCCCAGGTAGATTGACCTATTTGGCCCTTTGGCTGATTTAATCTCCTGTACCTACATACTGTAGACCACTAGGGACAGGACAGACTTGGGACGTCTATGCCCCAAGCTATAATTCCATCCATCTCTATTATATGCTGACCCTGTTGATCATGGTATGTTATTTATTATTTACAATTCATTGCCTTAAATGTGCTTTAGACAGCCGTTCATGCCTTTATTGCTTGCTTTCTAGATGAGCAGAAAGACCAAAAAAGAACCCTGAAGGCTTTGTCCACACTGGTGTTTTCAATTTTGTATTTTCACACAGCCAAGAAGCACAGAAAATGATACAGACTCAATTTTTCATGCTTAAGAGCATGCTTGCCTTTAGGCTTGGGTTACCTTTAAATCAAAATGACATCCAACAGGAAGAATTGTTTTTTTTTTTTTTAAAGTTTCGTAGGCATAAATGCCTGTAAAGTCACAACCTCAGAAATGGCTTGAAGTCTACAGGAACGTTACTAAGACAGAATAAGGTACCTAAGGGTCCATTCACAATGATTCCTTGTAGCAACATGTTCGAAGATTTAGAACTAAGTGTGGTGAATTTAAAATAGAGCAGCACTATTCAAAGGCTACTCAGCTGCATGCATCAGCCACTGGTGCCTGGCCAATATCAGAGTATGTATTCTCCACAGTCCACAACAATTCTTGCAAAGATTGGTTGTTCTGTGCACAAATCATTGTTCAATGTAACTTTATTATTGTAGCTGAAACATGTACCAAGATTGATTCTGCTCCTCCCCTCACTAAGGGCCGGTTCACACCATATCCAGAATGCACTGGATCGCATAAACAAAGACTCCCGCGTGCTGGGGCTGGAGGGGCCGTGGTGGTGTCATTCATGTCACTGCAGATACGCCCCTGCCTGCAGTGTTATCGCCTGCACCAGAACAAGTGGTACAGCAATGCCCACATTCGCAAAAAATAGTGCATGAACCCGGTTCGTGCCGGGAATGCACTGGATATGCTGTAAACCAGCCCTAAGAATGGCCCTCCGATGCAAATGTACATCATTTGCCACTACAACTGGTGTCAATTCGCCATGATGTGCATAGCATGTGCTGTGTTGCATTGCATTGTCATGCTACAGGTTCATTTTTTCATGAGTCAAGGTGCTCGGCCAGCCAATTGAAAATTAAAAGGCTGCCTTAACATAGCATGCCGTAACACATGGAAACGCACATTTTTAACGCGCGTGAATTAAGGCAACACAGTGTAAATGATGCACCCGCTTTAAGCCCAACTCCAGTTAAAACCTTTCTTACTGTTTCGGTTAGAATGAGAAACATTAGAACCCTGCTGAAGTTTTTGTTGTTGTCTGTGTCCCCATTGGAAAAAATTCACTTCATGTCCAAGTTGCATGGAGTCAGACAGTCAGGAAGTAATGGGAAATCTTCCTAGGTAACAAGGGCAACAGCAAAAACACATTTTTAGAAAGCTTAGAACCTCGGTACATTTTTACTGCTGTGTGTGTTTTCCTAAACCTAAAAACCCCTATCTTCCTCATTTCTTTTCCTTGTTTCACACGGGTATCACTGAGCCACACAGTAAGGAAAATGTTTCACAACAGAGTCACAGACAGCAATAAAAACATAGTAAAAACATCACCCTTTTCTACAAAACTAAAACTTTTACAGCTTGAGTTGGGGCTTTTAAACATTGAATGTGATAACAGGGTGAGTATTAGGCCATGTAAAGGTTCCCTAGAGGGTGATGATAAGCACGTCCTACCATCAAAAGAGCTAGGTATCACACCTTGATCTTTTCCATAATGTTGGTAAATCTTTGTGTAAACAGATGTTGATTGTTCTCCTTTCTTTGGAGAAAAGGAAACAAACTACTAACCACACATCTCACATTCACACATTGGCCTTGTTGGAGAGATTATGGTGGCTTGGGTTTTCTATTTTCAGGAATGAGTGGAATTGTAGGTTGAGAGGGCTAGTTGTGGGTAAAGGGTTTTCTGTGCTGCTTTATGGGATGGTGTTGGCAATAACAGCCATGGAACCATGAAAACAAAAATGGTATTATTCTGTAACCTCTCACTAATATTAGTTTAAAAGAGAACTATGGCAAAACCTTATTTTCTATAGTTCTCTTTAGGGTGACCCAAAGCTCAGCATATATCAGGCTAAGTATTCCACTGAAGTCTAACTAAAGACAAAAGTCTTTATTTGATTTGGGGGCGGGTTAGAACCAATGTCAGGTTTTTATTGCAGTCTGTGTTTCCATTGGGGAGAAGTTATGTCTGACATCCATCACCTAGACAGGAAATGAATTTGAAAGTAAGAAGTTAAAAGTCATCACAAAGTGTTCTGGTGAAAAGTAGTCCTACTATAAAAATACTACTAAGAGAGAAATAAAGAGGCATACGTTGTTTTCTTATTGGGATGTATGCATTTGTCCTCATCACCAAAGTCACTGATAATAAAAGTGTTATAGGTCTAACATTTTAATTTGCCACCAGAACAGGGATAGAGGGGAAGTCTTCCACTGAGGACAGTAAAAACTGTAAGTCCCTCACACTGGGAATCTATCCCTTCACTTCCTGTTGAGTCTACAGAACAGGAAGTGAAGGGAGATGTCCATAATAAGACAAGAAAAATAAACTGAAAGCATCTTTAACCCTACGCTTCTCTATCCAAAATTTTAAAAAATTGTCTTTAGATATACTTTCAGCATAACATCTTAACTCATGTTATTAAACTGCAAAAATTGATCCTGCTTGCATATGAAACACATTATCTCCTAAGAATTTATGAAATGGTACCAGTGTTTAGATGAAGGTATGTATGAGCTACAGTATTTTCTAATGAATAAGGTGATTCTATTCTATTTTATTAAAATGTGATGACTAAGGATGAACATCCAAAAGTAGCAGCTCACAAATGTATTCAGATCCCCCAGCTCTAAAAAAGGCCATTGTCAGATTTTCAGCCTTGACCTTGCATTCGAGAGAAAGAAAGTCTCTCCATATTCCATCATGTGTTTCTTGCTAAGACTTGAAAGGCATGAGCTAAAGCCAAAAAATAAATGCGTGTGTAAGCAGCCTGAGAGTGACTGCTTGACAGTTCGATTTCCATCTTCTCCAGTGCTATAAACATACACAAAATGCAGGAGTCGGGACATAAATACACTCTGTATTATATCACCTTCTGCATCTTTGTGGGGAGCAGATGATAGCATACAGATTGTGAAAAATCTGATCACCTTTAACAAAGAACTGAAAGGGTGATAATTTCTATGAGACTATGAGAGGAATTTATCAAAACTGGAGCGGACAAAATGTGGGGCAGCTGTGCACGGCAACCAATCAGCTTCTCTCTTTCATTTTCAAATCAACTGAACAAACTGAGGAGAGAAGCTAATTGGTTGCCCTGGACAGCTGCTCCACATTTTTTCTGCCCCAGTTTTGATAAATTCCCCTCTTTAGCTTGATTCATCAAACCCCTGCTGGTCAAAAGTAGCATTGCTTCAGTTAGAAAACACGCTGCTGACTACATACAGGTGCATAGAAATATATATTCATAAATAAATTGCACCAAAATTGAAGGTCTGCTTTTTTATTTCATGCTCCCCTACCCTCCATCCCCAAATCCTGTTACAACATAAAAAAAAGCAAATATACTTACCTTACCCAGCCTGTGCCACCCAGGCATGGGAGATGTCCTTTAAGTGAGAGCCTGGGGAAAACTGAGTAGCCCAAATTTTGCAAGAAGATGCTCTTACACTGTGCTGCAGTATTTTCTCATGAGATCTGGGGTACTCAGCAATGCCCAGGATCTTGCAGGAAAGGGTGGCCATGTCATTCCTTGCAGTTCAGAAACCAGGATGAGGTAAGTATATTTACTAAGATTGTTTCCTATGGGGGGCATAAAAAAAAGGGTCTGCTTTAAGTCACAGACCTAAAACAAGCATGGAACAAATTAAAGTCTTAAAAAAGCCAAAGTACTTATTTCAAAAATTCCAGGTCAGAGACATAGATTGTAATGCTGCCAAAGCAATACTATAACAGCCAAGCAATTATCCTTCTCAGATGAAGAGGTCAACAATGGTCTATATAGTTCTCTCATGACAGGTTTTCTTTTAATGAAACAGGAGTTAAAACAAGTACAAAATCTGGATATTGATGAGCAAGTGCACCTTTCTGGGAGTGCTACTAGGGCCATCACTCAATATACCTTACAGTATACGGTGAAATGCAGTGTGATTGTAAAAGGAAATACCAACATGCTGACTTGTATTACCTAATCCTGCACCAAAGCCCATTCACTTGTTAAAATAGGACAATCAGGCAGTCTTAGAGGAAGGAAATAACCGGAGGTGTGTAAGTCCACGTAAGTAAATGATTTAATTAACTGATTTCCTCTTTTGAATAGCTCTTCCATTTACCCTTAAAAAAGGTAATGATTGCCTTATAATGAACATGCTAAAGATGTGTTAAAAAGGTCATCTATTTAGCCCAAAGTAAACTGTTCATCTATTACCACATACATTTGCTGCCACTCGTTCCTACTTGGGATATTTGCACAGTAATTGACCAGATCATGGGGTGTGCTATTGACAAGAGAAGTTCATGCTGTGCGATGTTTGGGAAATGAATAAAAAAAGCTGTAGCTGTGCTATATTTCACTCTTCAGCATTAAACATAACAGCAAACTGGTGTTTGTATGTTTGTGCTGGGGTGTCCTTGGCATCTATAGTATATTGTAATGGATTTTTTTTCCTGATTTCCATCAGTGAAAGCAACTCTCTGCTCTTTGCTATGTTACATATTGAATTCTGAAGACATATTTAAAACAAAAAGTACATCAGTTCTAAAGCTTCTCTGTGTTTATGCCTTCAAGTGTCAATCATTCCTGCTTGATAGCACAATGATTTAGAACACACCCCAGTCAGGTACATAAACAAAAGAGTATTTATAAACTGGGGAACTGTGAAAAATATGGCTGTTTGGAGACCTCTAGATTTCCAACTTGTATTAAAAATTAAGCAATTTAGAAAATAAAAAAAGGCAGGTCCTGCTGCAATAAACACTGCTTCTACAGTGCTTCACCCAGAAGACTCCTGGCTACTTATCATCCTGTCTGGTTCTCATCCAGGTTGGTCCACTTCTGGAGATCCCAGGGTGCCACTAACACACCCCCTGGGGGCAAGTTATCTTGCTGGTCTGGGTCCACAGTATTGCTGGGCAGCATGGTGCACACACATCACCAGGATAAGTACCACTGCCACCAAAAAGAAAAGAGGAATGATCCGTGACATCACTGGCCTTGACTGAAGACTGAAGGAAAAAAAGGTTTTCAGGACTTTAGGGGGGTGGGGGAGTACACAAAAGATAGAGTTGGGCTTTAATTAAGCAATTTGCAAACTGTTTTTCTAACATTTTATAGCACGTAACAGTTTACTACTGGTAAATTGTAGAAACAGTGACTTGGTCTTTTACAGTTGTGAAAAAAAGTGTAGATTTTTGGCAAAAAGTAGATAATAATTCGAACAGAACTTGCAGACTGAAAGAAAACTGACACGCTTAGAGAAAGGGGGTCTGACATGTATTATAAGTAAATATATTTACTATGTTCACAGTAGTAAACTAATCATGCAATTTTTTTTTTTCAAATTCCCTATTCATAGCTTCATAAACATGGAAATAATAATAATAATATTGTTGCAAAACTAGAGGGACAATGATTTGGCAATGATAATAAGACAAAGTACAAAAAATGCTTTACAGAACACAAACATACTCCAAGTACATAGGATCAGAATCCTAAATGCAGCTAAAGCCATTGTAATAATAACATAGGGGTCTATTCACGAAGCAGCCAAAGGATGAAATCAGCCGTACCAGCCTGAAGTGATAACAGTGTTCGGCTCACTTCGCTTCAGGTCGGTCGTTAACTCGGCTGCCTACGGCAGCTTAGTGAATAGACCCTGTAGTTCTTGTAGCCAGTAATGCGACAAGTGCCATGGGACTCTTACTGCCAAATTAAGCAGCCATTGGAATAATCCTAGAGCTCCATTTTATAATGAAAGGTAAGTATATTGTGGATGTAATTACCATTTATTACCATTTCATTGTAAATGGGATATAACTGTTTTAATAACAATAGCTTTTATTAATATTAGGTAAATACGGTTTAGATTGCTTTATAATTGTAGCCATGTGTTAGTTTACAGAGGAGCTACTAAACATTAATCACCTTTTATACTATTCTTTGAATTCTCAAAATCGAACAATAGGTTTGTTTGACCATTTAATGATAGAGGGTTTTTATTACTTCCAGTCCTTAGCCCTCGTTCCCACCTAGGCGTATTGTAATATGCGCGTCTGTCGCGCGACCGTCGCGTGTTTTTTTAACCGCGATTTGCGGTAAAAAAGTCGCGCGACCGTCGCGTGATTCCGAAGGCTACTTGGCTGTATCCCAATGGAAAACGCCCTACAAAACGGCCCAAAGTAGTACCTGGACCTTTTCAGGCGTGTGCCGTTTTGTAGGGCGTTAGGGACGGGCGGAAATACGGCAAGGTGGGAACGAGACCATTGCCTACAATGCAATTTATATTTTTGACCATTTTGTAGAGTGTTCGTCGAGCGTAGAATGCGCTACAAAACGGTCAGGTGTGAACGAGGGCTTAACAGGTCAAACAAAGTTTGCACACAACATTTCATTGTTTTGCATGCATAAATAATTTTTAGACCATTTTTTCAGTTCATGTGAAATTTTATTTTGGTAGATTGATTTATTTATTACGCTGCATGCAAAGTTAATTCATAGACAATATTAATAATAATGTAAAAAAATATAAAAAAAACTCTCAAAAATCTTATTTATCCATTTAAAGGGATGTAAAATATTAAGGGTACTCCTACAGGTAGAAGTGCCTATATATCCATTGCTGTCATTTTATACTTGAAACATCAGTTAGTAAATATAGAAAACATTAAAATATATAAGAGCCCCTTGCCGAGCACCGCCTGAAACTCTTGTTGTAGAGAGGTCCCCTGCGTGTCCTTCTGCAGCTGAGATCTGCAGAGGAAGGGTACGCTAGACGGTGCCAACTCTGCAGTAGTTTCAATGGCAGTCACGTGGCCACCACAAAAGGGTGTTATTTTAAACGGGACAAACAAAACTGTTACAAACAGAGGGCTACCTGTATTTAAAGTGGGCGTGTTAAGAATTGTGGCAGTGTGTATTATAAATGTATGGAAATATATCACAAAGGATGCTCAAATAATCCTTCTGAATCTAAACCAACAAATATGGTTCCCCAGTCCATAATCACCTATTAACAAATTCCACTGCTATATATACACAGTTTTGGTGGTTATGGATGCAAACCACAAACATTTTGTTACCACTAATAAATTGTTACAGTAGTTGCAACCTTGTAGTATGTTTACTAGTATTTTTTAAAAGTCTGTTACCATAAAAAGACACATCTGCCCTAGCAAAACAGCATTATTTTGTGTTAATACAGGAAAAGTTGAAAGCTATTAGTAGTTCAATCCACACACTGCAAAATGGCAACACTTACTCTTTGTACAAAGGTTTGAAATCTCTCCAGTCACAAAGGTAAGTAGGTTACATACACGGCAAAAGATTAAGGCCATGGAATGTTTTAATCCAAATGATATGATTATTGTAAATGCAGCCTTGCAAAACTTGTGCAAAGATCTTGTTTTTTTCTTTCCATGATTGCAGAGACGTTTTTCGACAGGGTGACCTGAGACTTCATGGTCGCAATGCCACCCAAACCATCCTCTTCACTCCTCTCAAGACCTCCTGCTCTCCAACTCCTTCATCACTCCTTCATCACTTCCTTCCATGCTCACCTCCAGGACTTCTCCATAGCCTCTCCTATTCTCTGGAACTCACTACTCTAATCTGTCCACTTATATCCTAGTCTGTCCACCTAGGCAATCCTTGAAAACTCATCTCCTCAGGCATCAGCTTATCAGCTTATCTCACCTTATCTATCTCACCATAACATAATAACTATCCCTTTACTTCTTCCTTTAGCTCATCCTACACAATTAATACCTTTTGTACCATTTCTCCCTCCTAGATTGGAAGCTCTTATGAGCAGGGCCCTCCTGCATTGAAATTGTATTGTAATTGCAACGTCTCCCTCCATTTTGTTAAGAGCTGTGTAAATTGTTGGCGTTATATAAATCCTAATAATATTAATATAAAAAATATGGTAGGCTTGTCCGATCATACAGATGTTCTGGCAGGAAATGGAAAAGCACGTTCCTGTTAACACTGGTAAATCACCTCATATGAACATGATGCTAGCTTTACTGCACCACACAAAGTCTCCTCCCGCAAGTATAGGAGACATCTATTTTTCCACATTCTCAATGCAACTAAACTCCTGATTTCCCATTGTCGGGAAGGGGGTGGGGGTGGGGGGCTTCAGAGAAAAATTAGGGGTCTGATATTTCCCTATTAAAATAGAAAGCGAGATTGAGGACACATAGTCCTCAATCTCCTTTTTTGTAGCCTCAGCACTGAATGAACAAGAAGCACTCAGTACAGAGGCTTCCTGTTCATTCACAAACTGAGGAGGCATAGTTATGAATGGACAGGAAGCCTCTGTACTGAGTGCTCATGTTCATTCATAAACTGAGTACATAGTAAAAGATTACTATGTCTCCCAGTCATGAATGAACAGGAAATGATCACCCTGGTGTTTGCTCAGTACACGGAAAGATCAGCAAATATTTCATGGGAATCAGAGGGAACACAGACCACAGCATGCAGCCAATCCCTCCTTACTCTATGTGTCTATGGGAATGGAAGAGCTAATACACATCTCCCAAGACAGAATGCTACAATATATACTAACATTGGTTTGGGCAGTGTATTTCAAAACGGCCCCACAATACACCCAGGCGATGTCTACTACCTGATCTCAGAGCCAAATTGCTCAGATAACGCTGCAAGAGAAACTTTACTCTGTTGTAAATAGCAGTTTTCACAAGTTGATCTCTCAGGGACTACTACCTCCTTCCTTGCCCCTGCCGCCCTTTTTTTCCCCCCTTTGTAATGTTGTCTCCTTCTATCCGATCTCCCCTCTGCCCATTCTTCCTTACCCCCTGATCCTTGCCTGCCACTCATCTTTCCTTTGTTCATTACTGGATAAAAGAGGATTACTAGTATCGGTATCTGTGCCGATACTGGGCATTTTCACGAGTGCCTCGATACTAAGTGCTGATACTGGAACTTTCCTTTTTTTCTATAGATTTGGCTGCCTGAAGAACCTCAGGCATCCTGCTGGGGACCTTGCAGCAGCTGTCTTTGACAGAGCTGGTCCAGTCACACATCTCCTCTTCCGCCTTCCAGCAGAGATCAGCACAGCCATGGGGAGCCCCACACCTGTCCGTACAGCCCTGGAAAGCCCCACACCCTCCCATATAGACCCCACAGCCGTAGTAAGACGATCACGCAGCCCTGGTGAGACCGCACAGCCCTGGTGTTATACGCACACATCCTCCTGAGACCCTGCACAACCCTGGGGAGACCATGTATAGCCCTAGACCATGGCCATGCACATCCTTCTGAGACCACATACAGCCCTGGTGAAACTACGCACAGCCCTGATCAGACCCCGCACAGTCTCCTGAGACCTCGTTACAGCCCTGGTGAGACCCGTCAGAGCCCTGGTGAGGGTATGTAGCTTCATATTATTCTGCATTGCTGTATAATGGATTTCTGGGATTTGTAGTCCTCTATAGCTGATGGTATTCTGTATTGTTGTATAATGCATTGGTGGGATTTGTAGTCCTCCATCGCTGGTGGTATTCTGCATTGCTGTATAATGGATTGCTGGGATTTGTAGTCCTCTATAGCTGGTTTTATTCTGCATTGCTGTTTAATATATTTCTGGGATTTGGAGTCAGTGGCAAAACTACCTGGGTTGCAAAGGTTGCAGCTGTGACTGGGCCATGGTGCTCCACCACTGTCCTAAAATTGGAGGAAAAGTATCAGTACTTGTACTTGGTCTGGAAAAATTGGTATTGGTGCATCCCTTTCCCCCTTTCCCAATCATTTTCCCTCTACCCCTATCTATCTAATCCTATGCTGCACCTTGCCTCCTATGCCAGCAGAACAGAGACACCTGTGCCCAAGCTAGATTTGGTCATGCCCCTGGAGAGGGGATGGGGAGATGTAAATAGTTGACACTACCTAAGACATTATATTGATGACACTCCCATAATATTTACCCTTTTAATGTCCATAGTTTGGGTACAAGTGCACTTTAAGCTGCTGTGGTCTGTAAGCAACATGCTTTTTTACAAAAGAATGTAAGTTGAGAGATGTAAACATGCGCAAAGAAGCTGAGAGCTCCACCTTTTGACTAAAAAAATTATAATATATTAATCTATAATATTTTAAGAACAATATAGGATTTATGAAAACAAGTTATTAATATATACACATTTTTGTATAAATTAGGAATAGCGCTTTAAAACTTTTATCCAACCAAAATGTGTTTCTTAGTTTTAGATCAAGTAGAGAATGGATACTCTCTCTGTCACGTTTTATTGCTGTCTGTGTCCATGAGGGTGATCCACTCTCTTACCATTCTAGCAAACACTGACTTTGGGCAGAAAGTGATTGGAAATCTAACATTTTACATTTATTACCAGAGAAGAAGGTAAGCATACCTCCCAGCTTTCTGAGATGAGAAAGAGGGACACCTTCCAGCACAATGTATTTAGACAATGGACACACCCCAGCCATGCTCTCAGTTATGAGGACCATTAAGAATTTCTATGACAAAAAAGAAATAGCAAAAACAATAATTAGGGTTGAGGTAAGATAAATGTTTTAGTGCAGAGTATCACTTCTGGTAGTTACATAGTACCTTTTTATAGACATCTGTATATAGGAAAGCCTATACCGCCTTAAACCAACCACTGAACTATCACTTTCTCAAACAATTCATCCCCACAAAGCTACCTCTTCATGTATCACTTGCCCTTACCTTTTAGATTGTAAGCTCTCCTTACCATCTTGTCTTAAATTGTATTGTAATTGTAATGTTTCCTTATATTGTAAAGCGCTGCGCAAACTGTTGGTGCTATATAAATCCTGTATAATAATGATGATGCTTAGATCAAAAAGAGGGAAAATGTAAGAGGAAAGAGAGACAGAGGGATTTGGTCCCAAATGAAGGACAGTCCCTCCAAATCAAGGGGGCAATTGGCAGGTATGGGTAAGTGAACATCTTTTCTGAGCCCTGCTGTCTAAGAGGGGACATCCCCTCTCTTTGGAGACATTTCTACTCACTTCTGGCTGTTTGTCTGGCACAGGAACTGAAAGAAAGTCTCCCCAATAGAAGGCTAACAGCAAAAAAAAAATAACCCTTTCTTGCAAAACTAACAAAAAATGTTTTGGCTAGAAATACATTTTAACCTCTTGCCGTCCGCCCGTAGTAAAAAAACGGACGGACGGCACTGCAGCATCTGCAGGTTGCCGTCTCCAGACGGCAATTTTTTTCTGCTCGCGCGCGCCCCCTAGCGGGCACGCACGGGCAGTAAAGACCCGATCAATGCACACACCCGTTACCGGGTGTTTCACATATAGGCGATCAGCGGGCCCATAGTCCATATATGTGCTGTACCGCAGCGCTGAATACTGAACAATGGCCTGGATGGGAAGGGGGTTTAACACCGCGGATGTCAACTGGTTAAGAATGCTTGTTTCTACCCTGGTGGTACTGATGGCTCATCTTCTGGCTCAAAGAACTGTTAGTCCTTGTGTTGATCTATGGTAGGTGTTTTTAATAACATGATTTTGGATGTATCTGTAAAAAAATAAGTCAAGGCAACTGGACTTGCTGTATTTTTCTTGAAGACGTTTTTGGATGGCGTTGAGGTTAACATTTAGATTGGAGCCCAGAGTAATTTAGCTGTCTATAATAAAAAAAAGGGTTAACAGATGCGGTCTCGCACTGATTGGAGGAGTTCAGTTCACCTTTACCCTTCAGGCCATCTGTATTGCCATGCTTTGCAACCCAAGGTTTCTAATAATATGGATAACATTGAACTACTTGATAGATTAACTGATTCTCATGATGCAACATTTTTTGCAAAGCAATGGATACAAAATATGAATTCAGTTCTAAATATATATTTAATCTATCTGCTGCCATTGAACATTCTTGATGATATATTGCAGATTTTTTTGTAAACTTTTCTTTGCCAAACTAGATGATACGATTTTGATTTTATGGTTCCTTCAAGCTAATTAAAAAAAATAATCTAATATTAAAGGAAAGGTATAAAATTTTAATTAAGCTGCTCACATTCTCACAATCCACAACATTGCTCAGAGCTTTATTTTTGATTGCTTTACTTTCGATTTTCATGTGATTAAGTTTTAAGGTGAAATTTTTTTCCTTTAGTACTATTATATATCCAGCTTCAAATTGACAGAGCTCACCATTGCCATCATGTGGTGCTTTGATGGAAGCACTTTTCAAACAGAAAGTGTTACAGAAGTCTCACCAGACCACTAACACTTTTTAGTATCCCTGCTGTGCATGCCATCTGTAGTAAATGTGTGTCAATAGCTTAGATTCTACCGTTTAGCACATAGAGATTCGGTCAGTCTTTTGCGAAGGTTGCAGCTGTGACTGGAAGTACTCAAGCCTAATAGTCTTCCAGGACTAGTTTTCGAGCATTTATAGAATGAGGCTATTAAATTGAACCCGTGATGATACAAATATGTGGCAGGATGAAAATTCACACTTTTCAGACTTTATTGGCTGCTTGTTTGTAATAGATCAGAGACTTACGATGTAGCGAAGCCAGATTTATTTTGACAGCCACAGAACCTGCATGTTTCAATAAGTCAAAAGAGTAACTCTTGTATATCCAAATGCACAGGTTAAGGGCTCATACACATGGGCATACAATACTCTGCATTAAGATCCGTTACTTATACAGATGCGAACGAAGCAGTATTATATCCTATGGGCCCACATACTCTGGTCCATATTGGCTTAAAGCTGCTCAAAGAAGGAAAATAAAATATTTCAAGGACCTGCATAAGGAGCATATTTTACTCTGTATACATGTTAACATTTTTGCTAATGTTAACATGTGTACAGTGCAAATTAGCTCTATTGGAGCTGCCCACATCCTAGCAACCAAGGACACCAGGCGGCAGGAGCCACCTGCGTTTGAGCAAAATTGTCGCTTGAACAGGGCACATAGAAAACAATTGTTTTTCATGTGCCCTTGCAGTGACCCTGTGTTGAATGTGCAGATTAACATAAGTCAACACACATAGTGTGAACAAGTCCTTAGTCTGGAGCTGCCCCCCACTTGTCCTGGTTGAATGACATCCAGTGTCATTCAACTCTCTCAAGGTTCAGAAGAAAGATCTATGACAGTGATGGCTAATGTTTTTGAGCCCAAGTGCCCAAACTGCAATGCAAAAATCTATGTATTTATCTAAAAGTGCCAACACTGGTATTGGTGTTGTGTTTTAGTTTGGGCACTGCGGTTTAAAAAACATTCAGCATCACTGCCTTAGACAAAATAGGGAAACTTAAAAAGATAAATATAAATTTAAAAAAGTTTATTTTACTTTTTTTAATGTTATTATTTTTTACTTTATCACGTTTTTTCTTTTTAATTTGAATTATTATCTCTTATTATTTTTTACTTTTTTTTCCATTATCTTTACTTTTTTACTTTTTTTCACTTAACTTTATTGCTATCACAAAGGGGCTAACAAGCCCCCAAAAGTCCTGGTATCTCAGGACTTGGAGGTGACAGGTTCTGTTTATTGAACCTGCCACTTCAAAAACAGGAGTTGAACACAGCACTTGTCTGGCTCTCCTGTAACTGATGAGACTGGAAGGCTGAGTGTACAGCGTCCCTGTCTCAGTGTTCACATGGAGCAGAGCGGAGGACAGGCGGTCTCCGCTCTGCTCCGCGCTCTCCATCCTGAACTACTTTGCCGTGGTCCAGGATCTCCCAGAAGAGCGGGGGACCCCAAAAACCACGGCGGGGAAGGAGGCAGCCAGCGGGGAGAGAGGCGGCCGGCGGGGGGAGGGGGACAGACCTTCAGGCTACATAAAAGTGATCTCGGAGATCACTTGTACTAAACGAGCGGCAGCTTCCCTGCTATACATTTAGCCCTGCATGCCCGAAGCAGGGTTACATGTAGAAAAGAAAAACGAATTGCCCGGCACCCGGAACAGTCTCTGCTGGGTGTCGGGCGATACAAATTCTACCCCTGCCTAGCCTCGCGTGCCACCAGAGGGGCATTTGCGTGCCCTCTGTGGCACGCGTGCCATAGGTTCGCCACTGCTGATCTATGAAGTCATCACTGGTAATAGCCCCCATTATTCAGCATCTTACAAAGATTATACTTGTAAAATGGCAAGGAACGTTTCACCTAAAGCCTGTACGCTTTACAAAGGCATATCTATTTAACCCTCTTCCTGTGAGCCTCTTAACCCAGGCTGTCAAGGACATGCCCCCAGGGGGCACCTCTGTATGCTGGTTTGGGCTCACAGGAGAATGCTGCAGACAATGATGCTCTGCAGAAATCAAGATCCACCCACTGCCAAAAGCAATTTAGGAGGAAAGGGACTAAAGGACTTCACATTACCAAACCAAAGACACCTAGAAAAAAAAGATATGTATATTGATTACATAGTTACATAGTTTTTGAGGTTGAAAAAAGACACAGGTCCATCAAGTTCAACCTTTGTGTGTGTGTGTGTTGTGCGTGTGTATAAGATTCCCTGTGTGGTCTAGTATTTAAGTGTACCTGTACCCCTGTATATTACGGTCTCTTAGGATGGTATCTAATTGATTTTTGAACGAATAAGTACTCTCTGCTGATACCACTGCTTGTGGCAGCGAGTTCCAAAATGTAACCGCTCCAACTGAAAAGAAGCCCCCACGCCCTTTGTGGATATTACTGGAGTTGAGTTTTAAAATAAGGCTTTTTTTCAAGACTTCACTGAGAAATGTCTACCCCAAACCCCCGAAGAAGTGAAGCAAACTATTGGTGACGTCCAGCAATTTGTAAAATAAATCTTGATAAATATGCTTCCTTATATCACTCTGACACCATAACATTCCTCTAGCTCTTTTAAAATGACAATTGGGCTTCACCATTTTTTTTAAAATGCTGCTGTTCTGGATACTGTAATATGACACTATTATGGCTCTTAAAACATGGCATCATTGCAGCTGGTAGCATGCCACAGACTGGCATTGATACTATGGCACCATTGTGCTGTGTAATAACTTGATGATATTTATTTATATATATATGTATCTATTTATTTATTATTTTATTACTATAATGTATCTGGTGCTGATAATGTGACATCCTATACACCCTCCTTCCTGATCCCCCTCCGTCCCCCACTGTAAATGAACATCTTCCCAGCAAGCTCTCCATGCCGGAAGTGCTTTAATTTAGGTCATGCACCAGTGTCTGTAAATCGGGGGGGAGGGAAACTTGGCACTCCAGCTGTTGTGGAACTACAAGCCCCAGGAGGCATTGCAAGACTCCAAGAGGCAGAGGCATGATGGGGTTTGTAGTTCCACCACAGCTAGAATGCTGAGGTTGCCTACCCCTGCTGTAGACCATTCTGATCTCCATGAGGGAACTGCAGACTGTTGTTGGGGGCCTGAATAACTTGAGCAGTAACTACTTTAAATTATATCAAATCCTGGGCATGGTTAACATGGTTTAACTGACACTGCTTTAACTTTTTGTTTCAGCAGGTAGTAAATATATGAAAGCAGCTGCCGGTTTGCTTTCTTTTAACTGCAGCAGGGTCAGATAAGTGTAGAAGCAATCAAGGTAGCTATACAGTCTTCAGATCACTTCTACATGTGTGCAGACAGGTGGGCTACCTCCTTCGTAAATGTGCCCCCCAATTTGCAGGCTCGTCTAGCATTTTTTTTATCTAGCCTGGGATCACCAGGAAGGCATTCTGGATGGCTGATCAGGGAACATGCATTTTTTGATTATACATCGCAGGACACAGGGAGTTACATTCTCACTGGGAAATGCAGCAACCTCCAGGTGACTGGACACTGACAAATCAATCAAAGCTGCCGGACAACCCTGTATAACCCCTTTCACTCCCAGCCTGCCTCACATTTTTGCTAGTGTCGTTAGATAATGGACATCGCCTCTCATCTTTAAGAAAACTACACCCTTTTGCACCATTTTTTTCTATGATTTTTTTTCTGCAAGTCTCTTCTAGCAATTTCCCTAATGCTGCTCTATGCCACTCTGGTGCCTCCAGCAGAGCAATAGCAGAACATGCCCACACCCCGCCGGAAGGATGTGAGGCTTGCCCTTTGATGTGCTTAGTCACTGGACCCTGGCACTTTGTGCAGCATGTCTAGTTAGCCAAAGGGTACTCTACAAGTCCAGGGCCATGGTCCATCTAAGTGGAGCCCTAACCCTGAAAACTTTGCTGGGGGTAATGCCCTCATGGAGGGCAAAGTTTGGATGGCTTGTTTCCCCTGACCGCTTGACATGCAGACTACCCCAATTATCAATGTACCTTTATCCAGGCGGTGTTTTAAGCATGTTTTCACAGGTGGAGGATACCAAACGTGGACCTCCTAGAATCCAGGTTCAACAACTGGACAAGATTGTCACCAGGACCAGAGATTCCCGAGCCTTTGGTTTGGTTACTCTGTGGGATCAGTTAATCATGATTTACTCCTTCCCTCACCGGAAATTCTTGCCTCCCTTTCTTCACGGGATCAAGAGAGAGGGCATTTCAATGATTCTCATTGCTCCTGTGGTTCAGTATTCCACCCTGCTTCTTGGTCGCTGGCTTTAATGGCATGGCTGGTGAAGTCCAGGTCCTGAGGGACAGAGTCCTCTCTGTCATTCCTCTAGGAAATCCACCTTCTACAAGGCTTCCATCACACCCGGAAGGCCTATTTCACTTGCAAAGCCAGGAAGTTCCAATCCTTGGAAGTACTGTGTGGAATCCCCCTGTACATGCTCCAGTGACTCTGTGAAACCTCAATCTGGTTCTGTTGGCCCCCAGAAACAATATTTGGAACTGCTCAGAGATATCTCTCTTGCTTTACTCTCTCGCAAGGTGACTTTTCTTGTTGCCATCACTTCTGCTAGGTGTGTTTCTAAATTTGGAGCATTTACATGCAAGGAGCTTTTTCTAGTCATCTAGACTTGCAAAGATCCTTTTCTAGTCATCTAGACTTGCAAAGATACTTTTCTAGACATCAATAAAGATAAAGTCCTGTTGGGGCCTGCTGAGGCCTAAAACTTCCTTTCTCCCTAAGGTGGTCTCTACCTTCCACATTAACCAGGACATAATTTTACCTTCATTGCGTCCTGCACCGAAACATCCTAAGAAAAATGTCCTTTACTGTCTGGATGTGGGTCAGACAGTTACACCTCTCTGTGACAGCTTCCATTTGCAAGTCTGACTCTCTGTTTGTCATCCTGTATGAGGCAGCCAGCCTCCCACTCTGCTTTTGCTTGGTTGATCCAACGAACCATCTCTCAGGCCTACGAGATGAAGGGGAAAGTTCCACCTTTTCCACTCAATGCACACTCCACTAGAAATATAAGTGCTTCTTGGGTTTTTCAGCATCAGGCTTCGGTTTCCCAAATCTCTTAGGCTGCCATCTGGTCCTCTCTACACACCTTTTCACAGAGGACCAGATGGACATTCCGGCCTCTGCGGATGCCAGTTTTGGCCAGATGGCCCTTTGACTCAGACATGCCTCTGTTTCTAGTTCTCTGTTTTCTGTTAGGGTTAATGTTCTTCATGCCTGTTAGTTGTTGTTTGTGGAGTTGTCTACCCCTCTGGTAAGATTGATGTGAATGTCCCAGTGGTAAAAAAAATTGCAACTGCCTGTGTCATGTGATGTACAATCAAGAATTTTTTGTTTTTAAAAAAAGTGTTTCAAAGAGTATGTCACAGAACCCTCCCTTCTGTATTCTGTGGTCCACCCCCCCCCCCCCCCCCCCCACCCCCAACAAACCACCCTTAAC
>NW_017306927.1:426084-477218 GCF_000935625.1 Nanorana parkeri | reverse complement strand
CCATTATACTTTTCCCCACACCCCATAGGGAGAAGAAAAATTCTGTCATTTTAGTAATGATGAATCGATGGTGTGTAACAGTTTTAACTGCATTGCCTATTTACATGTAGGATATCTTAATTTTTCATTATTTTGAAGGTGCATGAAATGTTTGGAATAGACTGTTTGTTTATTTTTTAAGTTAACACAAGTCTCATCTTTTTTTATTTAATGCGTTTACAAAGGCCCATTAGGTTGCTGCAGGCCGGTCGGGGACTTACAGCTGTTGTAGTGGAAAATGCCTAAAATCTAGAGATATAAAATGTTGTTTATTGACCATAGAGTGCTGACATATGTATCAAAAACTACACATATTTGGGCTCCTTAAAGTCAGGAGAAATAGGAGAAATGAATTTAGTGTAAGTATTTGGAATAGTACTAATTATAAAATATATATTAAGCATTAAGTAAATTAAAACTGAATTTTTTCACATTTTATCCGTTTCTCTGTCTATTATAAAAAATATATTCAGGCTATTTTAAAAATAAATGACAAAATGAAGGTCTCATATGAGTAGAACTGTGTGTGATAATCATTTTGGTGTTAAAATAAGTTATTGTTGCCTAACAGGTGCATATCAACACATCAAAATGTATTCTGGTAATGGAGGTTTTGATTACCCTGGGACATAAAAAGTGTTAAAATAAAGAAGGCATACATACACTTGGTTAAAGAAAATATGTATTATGTAGTTCATTCAAAGCTCAGTACATAGAAGGATAATTGATTTCCTGAGTAAACATGTCTTCAGTGTTTCGGGAACTGAGAATGTACTACTGTATATTTGATGTGTCTTAGGTAAGCATACAGATCGATAATCTGTTATACCTAATGACAAGTGTTCTAGCCACAGCACCAGAGCTAATGCAGAATTGGTTTACCTGGAGTGTAAAGCTTTGCTACATGCCAATCCTGCTGTACAACATTTTTATACTGAAAATATAGATTAGGCTTGAGATGAATTAGAAAAACACACCAGTCAAACATTAAACTTTTCCATTAGACATAGCATGGACAACCTGTGTAGTACCTTTTCCAATTTAGTTCCCAAGCCTATGAAGATGCATTCCAGTAAATTATACTATTACATGTGGAATTTGAATTCTATATTCTTCTGAACATACATGATTCTATCCGTAGCCCAGTCTTCCAGGTGCAGGAAGGTTGCATGGTACAGAATTACTGGAAAGAGGCAGTGGTTCTGTCCAGTTCCCCTTTAAAGCATTTGTGTCAATGTAAAGTCTGTAGACTTTCTGACTTTAGCATTGTGCCCGCATAGACCAGCATTTCTCAATCTTTTTTCATGGCACCCTTTAAAAGTATGCAAAATCTCAAGGTACCCCAGTCTAAAATGTCATCGATTTTAAGGGGGATCCCAAAGAAAAACACACAAAAACTAGGTTTCTCCCATTATATCGAAGTGCCCTCTTCAAATCAAGACCCCCCCCCCCTTTCCCATCAGAGTCACTATTTGTGACATAAATTGGGATGAAATATTCCTGAATAGGAACACAGAGGTGAAATGGAGAGGTTTCAAGGAAATCTTAAATAACAACATTGGCCAGTGCATTCCATTTACAACTAAATTCAGAAAAGCAAAACTTAAACCGGGATGGTTAAAAGCAAGGTAAAACAACACATAAGAGACAAGGATAAGACCTTCAAAAAATATAAATCAGAGGGGACAGCATCGGCATTCAAAAACTACAAGGAATGCAACAAAAAATGTAAAAAAGCAATCAGGGCAGCAAAAGTAGAATATGAAGAGCACATAGCATTAGTAAGCAAAAAGAACCCCAAGGAATTCTTTAAAAATATAAATAGTAAGAAGGTACGGACAGAACATATGGGCACCATAAATGATAATGAGGGGAGGTCAGCTACCACCGACAGTGAGAAGTGAACGTGTTAAATGCATTCTTTTCTTCTGTTTTTACAGACGAGACTGATGTGGGCATCGATCATATCATCAGCTGCGGAGATAGTAGTACCAGTTTTAACACATCTCTGTGGCTAACAGAGAGCAGAGTAATACAGATTAGAAAGAACAATATAATGTAAACAAATCACCAGGACGGGTTACATCCTAGGGTACTAAAGGAACTTAGACAAGTTATAGCCATACCCTTGTACAGAATTTTTATAGACAGTGAGTATAAGGACAGGTATGGTCCCAGCTAATTGGAAGAGAGCAAATGTAGTACCAATATTGAAAAAGGGGAAAAGAAGTGCACAGAGAAACTACTGCCCTGTCAGCTTAACAACAATAGTGTGTAAAATTTTGAAAAATTTTAAGGCATAATACGGGACTTCATGCAGGAATTTACAAATAAAACTGGTATTGTTAGTGGAAACCAACATGGTTTCATGAAGGACTGTTCTTGCCAGACCAATCTAATAACATTTTATAAGGGAAGTAAGTACTAAATTAGACAAAGGAATACCAGTAGACGTGGTGTATCTGGACTTTGCTTAAGCATTCAACACAGTACCCCACAAACGTTTAATCCATAAACTAAGGTCTATAGGTCTAGATGAAATTGTATGTACATGGGTGGAAAATTGGCTGCAAGAACAGACCCAGACGGTAGTGATAAATGGGTAATTCGCTAATTGCGCATGGGTTGGGAGTGGGGTGCCCCAGGGTTCAGTCCAGGGACCGATCCTGTTCATCTTATTCATCCACGACATAGAGTTTGGACTAAATAGTTCAATTTTGTTTTTTTGCGGATGATACTAAACTATGCAGAGCAGTTTATTCCAAACAAGATATATTCATACTACAACAGGACCTAAGCAAAATCAAGGCATGGGCTACAAGATGGCAAATGCGATTAATGTTGAAAAATGTAAGGCTATGCACATGGGAATTAAGAACATGTGCGCAAACTACTACTTGGGGGGTGTGTTACTTTAGGGAAGTCAGACATAGAAAAAGACCTGGAGGTTACATAGTTAGTCAGGTTGAAAAAAAGACACATGTCCATTGAGTTCAACCTATAGAGATATGAAAAAAAATAAAAGAAAAAAAAGCCTAAACAGAACACTATGCCCACAGCTACCCCCTGATGATCTAGAGGAAGGCAAACGACCCCTATAAAGCATGGTTCTATTTGCTGCAACAGGGGAAAAAAATCCTTCCTGATCCCATAAGGCAATCGGATATTCCCTGGATCAACAATCTCTGATGCTTAATATACCTCTAAGAACTCAATATCCAGTAATATTCTATGCATTTAAGAATACAGCCAGATGTTTTTTTAAACAATGAACTGAGCTAGCTAGAACTAGCTCCTGGGGGAGTCTATTCCACATATTCACGGCTCTAACTGTGAAGAATCCTTTCCGTATGCAAAGGTTAAACCTCTTTTCCTCCAGACGCAAAGAGTGCCCCCTTGTCCTTTGCAGTGGCCTTAACATAAATAATTTGGCACCAAGCTCTTTATATGGACCATTTATGTATTTATACATGGTGATCATGTTCCCCCTTAATCGCCTCTTCTCCAGAGAGAACAAATTCAGGTCAGGTAATCTTTCCTCATAGCTGAGCTTCTCCATGCCTCTTATGAGTTTAGTCGCCCTTCGCTGCACTTTCTCCAGTTCCACAACATCCTTTTAGTGAACTGGTGCCCAAAACTGAACTGCATATTCCAGATGAGGTCTTACTAATGCTTTGTACAGGGACAGTATTATGTCTCTATCTCTGGAGTCTAGAGACCCTTTTTAATACACGAAAGTATTTTGCTTGCTTTAGAAACTGCAACTTGACATTGCATGCTATTATTCATTGTATGGTCTACCAGAACACCCAGATCTTTCTCCATCATTGACTCCCCCAAACATACCCCCCCAAGAGTGTATGACACATGCACGTTTTTAGTCCACAAGTGCAGAACTTTATATTTATCAACATTAAACCTCATTTGCCAAATAGAAGCCCAATCAATGTTGTCTATGAGGTCCTCATAGACAACAGATTTGGCTATAATAAGCAATGCCAAGCAGCAGCCAGTAAAGCTAACAAGATACTGGCGTGTGTTAAAAGAGGAATTGTAGCAAGGGATCAAAGAGTAATTCTTCCACTTTATAAATCATTGGTTCGGCTTTATCTTGAGTATGGGGTACAGTTCTGGTCGCCGGCTCTCAGGAGGGATGTCCTGGAACTGGAGAGAGTTCAGAGAAGGGCTACAATATTAATTACAGGGATAGAAGGCCTGAGTTATGAAGACTGCATTCAAAATCTTAACTTATTCACCTTAAAAAAGAGGCGATTAAGAGGGGACCTTATTGCAGTCTTTAAAATCATCAATGGGGACCACAATATTAGGAAAAAACTGTTTAATGCTAAAACTGTATTGAGAACCCGGGGACACAACAAGAGGGTAGAGGAGAGGAGGTTCAACCTTTGATATCAAAGGGAGTTTTTTTACTGTGGGAGTAGAGAAAGTTTGAAATTCCCTACCACAGGCGGTGGTATCTGCGGATAACATTGATAAATTCAAGAAACTTCTGGATGAGTTTCTTCTTTCGCAGAATCTAAGCAATACGGGTAGTGTTAGAGCAAGATATATCCACACACACACATACATAGGTTGAACTGGATGGACCTTGGTCTTTATTCAACCTTACATACTACGTTACTATGCTACTATGTTTTTGCATCAGTAGCCCCATTTCACATCAGGAACTCCCCTTTCATATCAGAAGCCCCTCTTTCATATCAGAGTTCCCCTTTTCACATCAGAATTCCTCATTTACATCAGGAGCCCCCTTCACCTCAGTCTTCATTCCCCCTTCACATAATAGTCCCACTACCACACAATTTTGCGGCATCCCTGAGGAAGCCAGAAGGCCCACCAGTGTGTGATACCCTGGATGAGAGACTGAAATAGACAGTATACAATTAGACAGTATATATAGGTGCACCAAATTATTTTACTTGCTGTCTGAAGATGCTTCTTAGGATCACCAGGTGCTGTCCCTTACGTTCAACATTCATGTATTGACCTGTGCTTTTTGAAAATTAGAACATTTGCTCACAAATTGTATTTAGGGGGTGAAACCTGCAGTGATGACCTGTGACAGAGAGGAAGTAGGTGGTATGGTTTACCCAGCCTGTAATTGCAACGTATATGTTACAAGGACCGCAAGAGGCTGATATCAGGTCAAATGTAGCTACTTACACTGCTTGCATTTAAACTATTTGTATTAATTCATTAAAAATGTAAATATGTATTATTGAATGCAGATCTGCATTAATTTGTTTATTTAATATCAGCCTGAAATTCAACATCAAATTGCAGAACAAGATTGGTTTTGATACACATTTAAATATCGCTGAGTAATAATTAAGTCAACATATTGTTTCTTTGCCCATTTCTAGTCTCTGCCTCCTATTACAGTAGATAACATAAAAAACAAAAAGCAATAAAAGGTAATGAATGGCTGTGACTTCATGTTTCCAGTTTAGGATTCTATAGTCAATATGTCATCACAGGAATTAGCCTGCTCTATCAATAGCTCCTTTTTGATTACATTTTTTTAAAATATTTTCCAGTTGCTTGCCAGCTTTCTGGATAATTGCTATAATAAAATCTTATGGTGCCTTATTTAGAACCTGGCTGCATGTCCTATAATATCTCGTTTATTAATAACACTGGCTTTTTCTTGATTTTTGCAAAATGCAAAATGAAAAATTATAAAAAATACAATTTTATTTTTTTATTTAATGTATTTACAGAGTTATTTGCAGAGAATCGTTCGTAACATTTTAATCAAAGCATGTAGCTATAGGTTAATAGCACTGCTAGTACAACACTTCAAACATATGCTGTGTACCATGTTAAATGTATAGAGACAGACACTACAAAATGCATTATAGTAATTTGGAATCGTAAATAGCTTTTCCTTGACAGTAATATAGGAAATCTGCCTAATGTAGTTATGACAAACATCATCACGTATGAAAAAAATGACAAAATTGTATACATAACAGCAAGAAAATACATTCTGCAAGTCATTTAATAACCTTAGCTGCTGCAACTGACCTTCTGGTTTCTACCATTGGACCTTGTTGGCCCTACCTTTTTATTTGATTATTTTAGGATCAAGTAGAGGAGGACAAAAACTGTTAATGTATTATTTTGCTGTCTGTATACTATTTGGAAATTCCCATTCACTTCCTGTCCCAGAAATGCAAGAGGAAGTTAAAGAAAATCTCCCAGAGGGAAATTGCCTGTTTTAATCAGTTTTCCCTGCAACAGGTGTCCCTTTTGGAAGATTTCCCCTCACCTCTTGTTCTAAGGACAGTTTTAAAATGTTGGATTTCCCCTCACTTTCTTTCTTAGTGACAATGGTCATAAATGCAATTAAATAGGGTGAAATTCCCCAATGGGACACATGCAGCAATAAAAACTTGGCAGAAAATCTAACCGTTCCCCCACACTATCCAAAACACTCTTTTTTGCCAGTTCAGGGCAAACTCACACCATATGCATTCAGGGCCGGGTTTCCGACAAGCCAACCAACCGAGGCCCGTCCTCAGGGCGGCAGGAGTGTACAATTCCTCTCTCCCGATGCCTTGGGACATGCAGTCCCCCCAGAGATGGAGATCTTCAGTATGGAAAGCAGGAAGCAGAGCGGAGAATGTTCGTTCTCCTCTCTGCTCTGTGTGAACACTGATGCGAAAGAGCTGTACTCGCAGCCTTTCCATCTCAGCTGTCAGTCACAGGAGAGCCAGCACAGTGCTGTGCTACTTCTGTATTGGAGGTGACAAGTTCAATAAACAGAACCTGTCACCTCCAAGTGCTATCACACAGGGGATTGTTAGCTACTGTGTGATAGCAATAAAATTAAGTGAATTGTTTATAAATAGACCCCTTAATCTCTGTTCTCACTGTATATAATCTAATGCAGTTTGAGTTATAAATGTTTATAAGTATGAATTTTCTGCATTTGTATTGGATTAATCTATACAATGTAGCAGGACAAAGATAGCTTACCATCCACTCATTTAAAGCATTTCCTTGTCTGTTTATATAAAGGATATACATTATTTTATATGTATTTGTATGTTTCTAGTAATTACTCCTGTTATTCATGTTAATAATGTCATAAAATCAGTTAGTAGATAACACATCAAATTCAAGCTACACATCAACTACATATGCTGCATGGCTGCACCTCAATTAGTACACAGGAAGACCTGCCAATTTGAATGTTTTTTCTCGCTAAGCCATTCACTACCACGCAAGGGTTTAAACTGACACCAAGATTTTATTAATTGCTATGCAAGATTAGCAGCTAGAGTAAAGTGTTCAATTGATGCTGTATGCTTTTGAATGGAAAGATCAAACTGAATATGTTTTTTCCTTTTAAAGCACACCACAGCAATGTACTGTATGTACTAGCTCCACAAAGTTAAATAGAGATTTTGCTAACGCAGTAAACATTTATACGCTTGCAGCCCCTGGAAAGATGTTAAGAAAGTTTCATACCAATTCATAGGTAGAGAGATAGATAGATAGATAGATAGATAGATAGATAGATAGATAGATAGATAGATGGATAGATAGATGGATAGATAATAGATAGATCATGGATGGATTGATAGATAGCTAGATAGATATATAATAGATAGATAGATAAATCATGGATAGATAGATAGATAGATAGATCTACTCACAGATACAAGTACTGATACATTTTTGTTTATTGTCAAAAGGAGAAGGAGTTCGATTCAGCCGATCCAACATCCGGACCGGCTAAGCCGAACCTCCGGCAGGCTACTCACTGCTGTTTGGTCTATTCTTATAAATGCCGAACAGCAGTGAGTGAATAGCCGAATGCCGCTGAGCGGCATTCTGCTCGGCTCTTCTGCTCGGTCCCTCTGTGGGAGCGCCAGGGAGAGTTAGGCTGTTTGGAGTATCAGTGTGCCTGGTTAGCTGGTAACCAGGGACGCTGATCTCTCTGCAAGTGGCCGGAGCCAGCTGTAATATCACGGCTGGCTCCGCCCAGCTGTCAGAAGCAGGCTGTCGGCCGCTCGGCCAGCTTCGGCTTTCAGCGCGGCTCAGCCGAGCCAAGGCATATGCGTTCGGCTCGACTGAGTCGCTCGGCCACGTTCGGGAGCTGTACAGGCTATAGTGAATACTGAACTGAAGGGGTCCTGGGGCCGAAGCTAGCCGAAGGATCGACCGAAGCTACGGCTAGATCCTTCGGCTGCTTCGTGAATAGACCCCAATGTACAGTACCATTTTTCTTAACCATATTCTTGGAATGTTGGATTGCAATCTTGTATGATTTTTTTTTAATCTTTAGACAACCAGCCCATATATTGTGAACATGATTAATGTCATAAAGGTTGAAGTCAATTGCATTATTTTGCAAAGCTTATTAGTGACTAAGGGAAGATGGACAATTAAAGATGAGTCTCAAATTAATATTTTTAAAGGCCTTATTTAAATGTCAATATTTATTACAATTTATTATTAAAAATGTCAGATTTATCAAGATTTGATGTAGATGGTTACATTGTCACCCGGATGAAGGGATCCTGTTCGGTCTCGAAACCTCACTATTTTGTACATGACAATTGACGATTGGTCCGATTAAATGGACATCAAAGATATTTACTGAGTGCTGGTGATTTCTGCTTTTAACTGTTTGTTGCACGGTGCCATCCGTGATTGTCACTGCGAGCACCACTACATGTGCTTGAGCCGGGAGCGCTGTGAGGAGTGCAGAGGGACTTCCTATTTTCTACCTTGATGTAGATCCAGGCTTGTTAACCTCTGAGGTTCAGTCCTGACCTGCCTTATTTGATATGACACATTCTAATCACCAGGGCCATGCCTTTAATGAAGATGTTGCCTCAGGCGGTATCTCTTTGGGTGACGTGGGTCACATCTCCCCACCTAGCTCTTAGCAACCTGGGACGCTCTTGCCGACATCCTGCTGAGCTCCTGGAAACCAGTGATCTTAGTGGTTGCCAGTAGCTGAGCGGGATGCCAGTTGGGCAGGATGCCAGCCACAGATTGTATACACCACCAGCAGTCCATCAGGTGGTAAAAAGTTAAGGGACACCCCTGATGTGAGCTCTTCTAGAATCAATAGTTCATGGGATAAGGGTTAATGATACAGTACTGGTTCTCTGTTTTACATGCACACTGACTTTCTCTGTTTGTTACCTCAACAACCTCTGGAGTGGGGCCCACTCCCACCCTGGGCCCTATAGCACCCTCTTGAGCTGCTATGCCTACTGTTGTGCTACTGGTCATCAGGATCAATAGGGAGGGTGATTCTGCCCAGCAAGAACACAGCAAGAAAACCCAAAAGAGGTTCTAACCCTTCCACATTCTATTTAAAACTCATTTGTGGCTTTACATACACTTTAAGTGAACCTGCTATTTAGCTCTGCATTGGCAAATTACAGTTTCACCATACCTCAGATGTTTAATTTCTTTAGTACTTTCCTTTACAATCTGTCTATGGCTTATCAAAGTCTGCCATACATAGTCCTTTCTGCAAGTGTTTTTATCATAAATGTTACTGTTCTAGTCAACTTGTAACCCATCCTATTTGAATTTTTCATTTAAATGATTTAATGGAAAAACTGCAAATATATACCTATTTTCTGCATGTAGCTCAGTGCCAAACACTGTAACCATCTGTCCGGTTTGGATTGAACATTCTTCTGCGTTCTCCTGAATAAATGAAATGTATTTCTTCGTTTCTTCATTCTGTAATACAATGCTCGTGCAACAGTGTAACAGCAAGTGCATTTCAAAATATGAAAATGACAGCAATCATTCATAATAGCATTCAAGATCAGCACAAATGATGGACAGTCAAAGCTTTTACAAGTGACATTTTTCCAGCCTTTGTTTCTCCTGCTTTCCGCATCTGACACCAAATATTGGGCTATCCATAGCTGATTAAATTATATAGTATTATCTTTTAACAACTAGTTTAAAAGATACATACTATATACTTTACTATTGATAAGCACCTGTTCACAGAAATTGTCAGTAGGGAAATATGCATTCAGTATGTTGACACATTTTCCACTGTGTATCATAAACAGTTGCCTTTGGTATTAAATGCTTGTTTTTACTTTTTTTTATATTCTTTCTTGCATCTCAGTGCTGCTGAACTGAAGCCTCTTTGCAACCACTATCAGTTTACATGCACTTAAGAAATTGCTGCATGGCATTGCTCAGGAAGGGTTTCCTGGATGTGAAAACAATGCACCATGTCTACATAATGTATGATGAAATGGCCTCTTGTAGTATCCCTAAGTCCATGAGGCAGGGTGACAGTGCAGGAGTATAACCAGCATAACCATAATGTCGATAAATGCAAAGTAATGTACTTTGGACATAAAAATAAACAAATGGGTTATACAATCATGGGTATGCCGCTAGGGAAGTCAGAAATAGAAAAAGATTTGGGGGTCATTGTAGACCACAAACTGAATGGTAGCTTGCAGTGCCAAGCTGCGGTAAACAAAGCTAGCAGGGTCTTGTCCTGTATTAAGAAGGGGATGTATTGCAGGGACAAGTCTATAATTGTGCCTCTATATAGATCGTTGGTTCGGCCACATCTGGAGTACGCGGTCCAGTTTTGGTCGCCGGTACTGAGAAGGGATGTCCTTGAACTGGAGAGAGTCCAGCGGAGGGCAACAAAACTAATTAGGGGAATGGAGGACCAGAGCTATGAGACAAGGCTTCTGACCTTAAACATGTTTACGCTGGAATTAAGGAGATTAAAGGGGGATATGATTTTCATGTACAAGATGTTCAATGGTGACAGCAACATTGGCAACAAACTGTTTGAGATTAACTCCATTACAAAGACTAGAGGCCACCACCTAAAGTTGGTGGAGAAAAAATTCCAGCACAATCGGTGAAGAGGGTTCTTTACAGTAAGAGCGGTTAAGGTCTGGAACTCACTGCCATCGGCAGTGATTTCAGCCAAGAGTGTAGATTTGTTCAAGAAACGTTTGGACAATTTCTTGAGGGACCGTAATATCCAGGGATACCAGTATCCCTAAGAATGAGATGATGCGTGGACCTATATGGGTTGGACTTGATGTACGTATGTCTTTATTCAACCCCAAATACTATGTAACTATGTAACTATGTAAGAAGACGGGGACATATGGTCTCATAAACGATATTAAAACCTAAAGATCCTTACACCTTGAAGACTCTGATTGGGCCAGTACTTATATGTAGCTGAGACCTCGGCACCTGGGCAAAATAAAACGTAGTACTGCTCCAGCACTTTCGAAAAAGCTCTGAAAAATGTATGGCCCAGTGTATTAAGGATAAAGCGGAAGCCACAATTTGATTTTTTTAGTTACTTATTTGATTTTGTGAAATCCATCATGTAAAACAGCCTTAGGTGGGCAGGTCATGGCATCCAACTAGATGAAAATGACCCTGCCAAGAATTTCTATTCGCTTAGCCTGAAGGAAAACACACAAAAGGAAGAACTAGGGCAAGGGCAGGATGCAGGGATATCAGAAAGTCTTGAAGAAGGATTTGTCCTCCCTTACCGGAGTGTCAATGGAGTGAGATCATTGAGAACATTTTACAATTTCATTTTAAACAAAGTACTCTGATTTACAATGTTCTGTTTTACTTTTTCATGTTATTTCATGTTGCAGATACATTTATCTAAACCTGTGCAGATATAGCACACTAAACCTGTAAAACAGAAAACAAACAAATGAGCTGAAACATCAAATTTTGCCAGTTTGTTCCACCCACCATCAGACAAAAACAGTATGACGATAGGAGTAGTATAATATTCTTTACTATGTTTCTACAAGCAAAGTTATCTTTAAATGTGTTTTGATGCAGCTACCATAAATATCTGACATTGACTTGAGATCAGCTTTTTGTAATTTCCTTTACAGCAGCACTCTGTAAGATGGATGGAGCAATACTGGGAGCCAATGAGGTTAGCTGCTTGCAAATATGCTGACGAGGAGGAGAGAGCAGAGTATGCATGATGAGAGAGTGATGTTCTTATTACTCTACTGCTGCTTCTTCACTGTCCCCACAGGCTGGGGTTAGGGTAGTGTCTGTAGTGTATGTTGCAATTCTGAACTTCAGTGAAACAGCTAAATACACAGATGAAATACATATATAAGAGCTGTTTTACCTAAAGTATTTGTATTTCTGTTCATTCATTTCTGCAATATACACAGCCCTGTCAAACACCACAACAAGTCTGGAGATCTGACTATTCTCAGCTGCAGTAAAGTAATAAACTAGATTGCGCCCCTGCCTCCTGCCTGTGACTGGACAGTGCAGGAGAAGAAGAAAACTGATCAGGTCATCTCTCTGTCACTCAGCTCTCTCCTCATATGAACATGTACTTTGCTAACACATGAGCCCTGCAGCACAACAGACTGTCTCCTTGTACTGCTTCTGCATTTTCTAGCCTGTGGTCTGCTGTACAGGAGTTTGCAGGACACTGATACCGGGTCAAACTTAGGTACTTATAGTGCTCCCATTTAAAAATACACTTAATTATTTGCTCATTGAAAAATGGGCTGGAGGTAGGTGCCGGTACTGCGTACCGGTGCGTACCGCCAGAAACAAGCCCTGCTTGTCAAAGATAAACAGTCTGTGCTATGTGGCAGGGCAGTGTGCAACTCTAATAGATGAATAGAAATGCAAATCTTATTGGTTATAAGATTCATGTTATATTTACAGAATATATTTCTATGTGATATGTTTTTTTTAATCTATGTAACCCATCTATGTGGGTTATTTTGTCAATATAAAATAATGTATATTAACTACAAATCTTTTTGCTTGTAGAACAGCTTCCTTATATGTATTCAGTTGGTGTATTTAAATGTCTACCTGCAGTTTATCTTTAAAGACAAAATATATTATGATAAAGGTATTCCAGCTATTGATTTAATGGATTTTACAGAACATTTATACAAGGTAGTACTGTAGTGACTAGTTTGTGCAAATCAGAAACATTGTGACTATCCGCAGTGCTTTACTGACAAAGGGTGCAGATAAATTGAAACGTTTGAGGGATGTGGCTTGTAGTCAGAGGAGAAATAATCCAGGCAGCTGCAGCCCAAACCAACAAAAAATATGGAACTCGATAATAAATTCACCTAGCTTGTAAATGAATGAATAACTGTAAATATTCCTTACCGATAATACAATAAAGTATTTTATTTTACACAGATTTAGGACCAGGGAAGATTTTATTTATTGATCCTGACTACATGCTGTCTGAATATCCGTGACGGTGTTTTCAGAGGTTCTGATCTATAGTAAAAGCAATAAAAAGGAAGAACAATAATGCAGGGTACATTAAGGAGTGAAATAGAGTATGAGGGACAGAGAATGCTAATGCTGCACAAAACCATCGGAGGAGACTCCCTTGAGGTACTATGAATAGCTTCTAACACAGCTACAAAAGGCACTCAACTCTAAAGTGATCTCCCTGAGTTTGTCTTTGAAATTATGACTAACTTTAATGTAATTCGGTTGTATTCCCTCTGCGTACAAAAGACGTATTAACCTGCTACGCAGGTTTATTGTTTCTGACACCCAAAGTATGAACCTTGATCAAATATTAACACCCAATGTAGCTTAATTGTCTTTGTACATAACATATATCAATGACAGTTTCACACAAAATGAAAGCTATAGATGAGCACACTGATAGACCTTTCAGACAGCGTGGAATCAATGTAAAGTAGCAGAAAACATACTTATTTATAAAATATTCCAATCTTTATGCCGATATGATGTAAATTGAACAAAACAGTGTTTCTATTTTATCAGCTGGCAGTTCTTAATAATATGGCCCTGAACTATTCTATAAAGGAAGTGCCGCCCTTTAGTATAATGTATTTTACATCAGCTGCTGCTGTTCTGTGCTGGCAGAGTCCTTTACTACATAACCACATAAAAACATAACAGTAATTGCCCAGAGCAACCAGCCATTTTTAGAGAATGAAAGCTAACCATGACTGCTTACTATTGAAAAATCCATAAATATATATTTTTTTAAAGTATTTATTTATATTTAGGACATGTTGGAACAACAATGGTTGGCAGTTGACACATCATTTGAACATGCATAATAAAGTATGGAGAACATAAATATAGTTGCAGCTAGCATCAAACTAGTGTCTGAAAATGTAGTGACTTGCTATCAGTAGCCAATATGTAAAAGTTGACAGTTGCATGTAAGTCAGGTAGAGTGGCTCACTGGTGAGATTATGCCCTAGAAGATTCACACTGTGTTCAATGCTATTTTTATATAAGGGGTGGACATGTGTCATAGCACATAGGTAGGCAAGGTAAGTATAAGCAGGGAAAGGAGGAGTGCACTACTGAAAGGTTGGGTCTCTGCTGTTCAAAAGAGTAAAGAAGGGTAAGAGTAGAGAGTAGAAATATAGAATGAGAAAGAAGGGAACTTCTTATATTTAGAAAAAAATTTGCTTATCCTGGATTTCAGCTTTAACTTAAACTGACACGAAACTCAGAAGTTAAATCTTAGAAATGCATTCAAATACCTTAACAATTAACAAAAATGTATCTTATTTGTGCATCACTCAGCTGTAGATGCTCAAACCATCTCTGAATTGGTGCTGACACTGTCCTTCCTTCTGGAGGGTGGCTACTTTTGTTCCCTATGGTCCCTGTGTGTGTTGTAAAAGTAACCACCGCTCCAAGCTAACTTCCGTGATGGACTACAATGGACTACAAATTAGTAAACCAAACGTGAGATTGTAGTCCATCACGAGAGTAAGCTTGGAGCAGTGGCTACTTTACAATGTGGGTGTGCACCATATGCAATCCAACAGTGCAGGGATGTGCCTTGATAACAAAAACACTGAGAGATAAAACAAAAGCATGAACTTAATAAAATTATACTGATACTGATTACCAGTCCAGTTTCCAAGTTTAATGATATAAAATGCCAGAGAAGTGAGTTGACACCATTGCATGGGTACATTTAAAAGCAGCCCGGTATTAGACTTTAAACACACATTTTTAGACCAAAAAAGTAAATGTTAAAGTGAATTATTGCCATTATTCTGAAAGGAAATTGTATTCATACATTTTATTAAATACCAATTTAGATTTCAAAAGATCAGTGAAAGAGTTTCCCAGAAACTGTAAATATAGATTACCTTGGAGATCCATATCTAACAACAGTGACATTTCAGTCCGTCACATTGACAATGGAGGTGGCATTTTCATCCAAGATACAGCTGACTATTCGGCTAAAGTTAAAGATTTTATCTGATTAGCAAACCTACATGTAGGTTAGAAAAAAGATCCCACGATACCTTATCAAACTAGTTTATTTGGTTTATTGGAATAGGCTAAGAATTTTAGCCAATCAGATAAACCGTTGACAAATCATTCGAAATATTCACAAAAATCGTTTTAATATGCTTGGGTGACCTATTACATTACGAGAAGAGAAACTCTAATTAGCAGTTTGTCCGTGTACGGTGTGATTCTTCTAATGCATTCACACATTGATATTCATCTCACTAAGTTTGGATATCCAGGTATTTGTGGTTTTTTTTTTTAGAGATATTGCCTGTTTTGTTTTTTAACCTCTATTGAATGTACATATACTGTAAAAGCAATGCAATATTTCTGTATTCCCCATTTCAATAGTGAAAAATGCTATTTTTACTCAAAGGTTTAAAGCCCAAACTACAGCTTTTAGTAAAAATGAAATTTATTTTGCAAGTGGTTTGAAAAAAAAAAATCACAGAATGGGAATGGTTATTGATAGTTGACAAAATATGTCTGCCTGAAGAAATAACAATTTGAGCATGCTGGGTATATCTGGTTGTGTAAGCACAGTACTCATTGGGGGGAATTAATAAAGAGTGTCTAAGACAAACTTTGTCCCAACTGGAGCATAGCCAATCAGCTTTTATTTGGATTGTCCAAGCTGTATGGAAAAAATTGAAAGATAGAAGCTGATTGGTTGTTATGAGTTGACATAGAACCGTCTCTGATACGTTTTATTAAACTAGAACTATGAGGTGAGTGCTTTTCACTCACCTCATAGTGCTAGCCGACCTGTGACAATGAGACTGCCACAGGTCGGCTCAGTAGATCGGGAGGTGAGCGAACACATACCGGCGTTCGATCACCTCTCGATCCTGTCACGGCTCTCTGCCGTGACAGGGGAGGGGCTGGATTCCCCCCTCCCCGCTCCGATCCGCCAGCACTGACTGGCGGATCGAACGGGGGAGGGGGCGGGTACAGCTGGCTCTGCCTCTAGATAGGCAGAGCCAGCTGTCACTCACGCAGCTGGGCGGATCTCGACATCGATGTCGGGATCCGCTCCGGCAGCGGCATCTGAGTATACCGCGAGCTGTAGCTCGCGGTATACTGAGCTTAGGGTAACGGGAGGATGCTAGTTTGTGTCCTCCTGTTACCCTAAGGAGAACTATGGGGAAAAGCCCTGACCCCATAGTCCTCCTTTAATACACCCCATTGTGTATCTACAGATAAAAACCTGCTTCTCTCACTACAGAACCATTGGTGTCTCTACAAACATTTTCCTGATTGTGTTAGTACAGCACTGCGTTCCTAAGGGCATATTTACTTTTGAGGATATTCATTAGTTTTTTTTCTTTTGAGTTGAATTTTCCTGTTATTTAGGCAATTCTGATTTTTAATACAGGTAACAAATATGTAATCTGCTTTGTCTATGATTATGTGTTCATATTTATGATATTCATTAGAAACACTGCATGTACCCTAACATTTTTTAAGGGGTCTATTTGTAGAATTTGTAAAGCCATTCAGCCTTTAAATCTTTTAAACGTTTGGTCTGTGTGAATAGAGGCACAAAAGAATGTTCTTAGTAAATTATCTTTATACTTTAGGGGTCGAATGTAATTTAATACTTCATTATGGCCACTAGATGGAGCTGAAGAGCATAAGAGTAAATAGATATTTCCTATTCCTATAACTGCCGGAGGGGGCAGATACAGGACCAGGCACCCTGCACAAGAAGAGAAAACAACAGTGACCATTCTTTATTACAGAAAACTCTGGCACAAAAGCAAAGTTTCACACCGGATTGCTGTGCAGATCTGAAAGATGTGCAAAAGTAAGAATACTCTTGTATTTAGACAAAATGTGCTTATCCCAGAGTTCAGCTCTAACTTAAAAGTACCACCTGTCCCAAATGGGTTTGGTAGAACTCCCCACTAGTGTCCTGGTAATCTTTAAACAGTAGGAAATCCAAAGTTACTCTGCTCCACCGAAAACTATCTCTTGGATAGAGTTTATTTTCAATATATTATAGATCCACAAAGGTCTGCATACATATATGCAATCCAGCAGTGCAGGAATGTGCCTTAATAACAAAAATACCGAAAGATAAAATGAAAGCATACACTAAATAAAATCATACTTAAAGAAACTGATTACCAGCCCCGTTTGCAAGTTTAATTGATATAAAATGCCAGACAATGACCCTGTTCTCTCAGTGAAATAAACTGACAGGATTATTAAATGAAGGTTAATGGACCGAGAAAACAGCTAAATATCTAGAAATGAAATTGTCATATGAGTCAGTATAATAGACCTCATCCAAAGGTCCTAAGAAAATTAAGAAACCTATTATTTCAGCAATTAATTGAGCATATTAACCATTAATAGGTTATTTGAATCATTGGGGGAATGCCAGTTCAAAATGATCAAAAATAGTTTACATTTGTATTTCCTCTGATGGAATACATTCAAGATAATATATTTTAGCAGTCTATTTTATAGCCTGATCTGATAAACCAGTCTGGATTTACCAGATTATTCTAACGGACATGTATAAAGGAAATATTCTGATCTTTGGATTTGATAAAGAGAGTGACAAAATGTGCTTTTGTTTGCTACAAATAGAGATTTACAGGTATCTTTGAACATCAGGCAGGAATCAGGATATGTTGTACAATTGAGGTGTATTCAGTATATTTTTCTTTTTATGCATTGAATATGCACAAATTCTGTTCTACTTTATACTGTATTACTATTATACTTTCAATGCCCACACAGTAACAATACTTCCACTTAAACATTCGTAATAGCGCAAGTGCGTTCTCAAAATGACCATGAACCAGTCGGCATGTAATTGCAGTGATTTGCAGTTGACTACTACTTAAAGATATTTCTTAAACTTCCACGGCCTTCCTCGCACCTAAAAATCTACTACTCAGCTTCCAGCACAAAGTAAAAATACTTATCTATATAATTTATACAATAATAGTGCAGCATTAACTATAATTCTGAATTAACATGTGTCATATAACATATTGCTTATCCTTATATTACATGAAATACACCTATTCATAAGTAATAAATGTGATAATAATCTATCAAAGCACAACTGTTTAACAATGTAAACAGTGCAGGCCCCTTATGAAGTGTGATTATGTAATGCATGGGGTGGAGTTAGGATACGTGAATACGCATGCATGCTGCTGGAAGCTGGATGTGTGAGTGGAATCTGGATTGCTTAGGATCACTTTATGCTCTTTACCATGTGCAATGGTTGGGAAATGCATAGATCTCATGAGTGTGACTACATTATGTAACAGGATTATGCATAACATACATTATGCCACACCTACCTCCTACACTTTCCTCCTACCCTTTTAGACAGGTGGTCTGATCAGGTACATTTGCCAGTTTTTCAGGTGGATCTGTCGGAATCCCAATGTTAGTCTATGGGCAATTGGATCTAAATGGACCTACGTCCATTTACATCCGAATACCCCCAACTCCAGCCAGGTCCGGAAAGCCAAACAGAATAGAGTTCCATTTTGGCGGACCTGATTGTGACGTATTGGAGGTAATGATGTAAATGGACACATATACCCAACTCCCCTAGACCTAACATGGGTCCAGTTTTTACTTCCATTGCAAGGTGGAGGAAAAAACTGAACGGACACAGATGTCACAATGGTGACATCTGTTCCAAACTACTCCCATCAGCAGGGGATATGTACATGAATCCCCTACTGATCGAAATTGACAGGTGCCTGTGTGAAAGGGGCCTAACTTCTGTGCTTGCATGCAGGAGTTACTTTGTCTCTGACACCCAGTTCTATTCTCAGCATGCACTGTGCAGTGTGGACAGAACAGAAGAAATAGCCACCATCCCACCATTACCAGCTCCTGCCAGCATTGCTGGTCTGTCAAAATTACGAGCTCCTGCAGCCTATCCTGGCCTGCCACTTACACCATTATGAGCTCCTGCCACATCTCCAGGCCTGCCACCATTCCCAGCTCCTGCCACCTCCTTTGGTCTGCCACTATTACCAACTTCTGCCACCTCTGCTGACTGCCCATCATTACCAGCTCCTGCAACCTGTGCTGGCCTGCCGCTATTACCAGCTCCTGTGGCCCCTCCTGCCCCAGTACTCCAGCACTGTATAGGTGTCACACATAATGTTTTTGCAACTGGACTTCAGCTACAAATGTAAAAATTTTGCTGCAGAATAATTAATGAGCTTGGCAAGCTATTTACCTCTCTAATTTGTATTTCTTTAAAAAACCTGCTTCATCCCTCTGAAAATGTGGACTACTAAAGTTGGTTACATACAGTGCGAAAGTATATTATTTCTGGGTATTTTCTGTAAAATACACTGTCATTTTAGTTTCTTGATAAAACCCACCTCGTCTCACTCTGTGAAATTGCAGCCTACTAAAGCTGACTACATGCAGCGCATTGACTGAACAAAATAAGGGGAAATTTTCTGTGAAATAACAGACTAATTTTAATTCTTGATAAAACCTGTCAAGTCTCTTACTCTCAAATTGTGATCTATTAACCCTATCACAACCAGTGACGTACCTAGTACATCACTGACAGCAGGCCCCTGAGATCAGACTCTGTTTACCTTTGTAAATCCGGCTGTCAGCTTTACAAAAGAATTTATTATGGTGGCTCAGCTGCCACCAGATCACTTCTATAGGCCGGAAAAGTGCCCGCCCCCCTGCCCGACACCCCCATCATGTTTCCTGGGCTCCGCTGCCCCTTCTGCAGGCCTGGGACGGCGTTTCAGGTGTCAGCGGTAAGTTGGGGAGGAGTGGACTTCCATTCACCGATCTCCTCCCAGCTCTATGGGACTGGGAGCAACGTGGATTGCATCACTTCCAGTCCCTGAGCTGTCATTGCTCGCCTCCTGAATCCAGAGCAATAAACTATTGAAGTGCAATCTACACTTCAATAGCTTATGTAAAGTGGAAAGGGGATACTAGGACCCCTAGTGTCACCTTGAAGAGGACATGTCACCACCAATATGCTATCAAATGGGGACATGGAACCCCCCATGTGAAAGCAATATAAGTTAAGTAAAAAAAAAGTTTTAAAACTTACACAGCATAAAACACATTTAAAAATAATTTTAAAACACATTTTTAAAGTCCCTCGCCCCCACGAGCATGCGCATTCACGCAAACACGTTGGGTATAGCTGCACACGCTAGAGTGAAAGCAATAATTATAGAGCCAAAATTTACGCACATCTCTAAACTGATGACCTGTAGGGGCTTTTAAAGCGTCCAACTGAAAAGCCGCTTACATACGGAGCATCAACTGAATAATATTTCTGGCTGTTGTTTGAGAAAATTAGACTAATTTGTATTGCTTAATAAAACCTGCTTTGTCACTCTCTCTCTCTGAAATTGAGACCTAAAAAGCTGCATTGGCTCTACAATATTTTTGGTCAATTTCTGTGAAATAATGCACTGTAATTTTTTTCTTGATAAAACCTGCCTTGTCTTTCTTTTTTAAAACTGCAGGCTATAAAAAGCTGCTCACATACTCTGCATTGACTGCACAATATTTCTGGCTATTTCTGCCGAATATTACACTGTAGATTTTATTTCATGATAAAACCTGCTTTATCACTCTTGCTGAAATAGCAGCTTACTAGTGCTCTGTATGTGCTGTACAATATTGCTGGCTCTATAGACTCTAACTGTTCCTTCTTGATAAAAACTGTGTGGTTTCTGAAACTGTGGCCTACTAAAGCTGCCAACATGCTGTGCAACAACTGTACAATATTTCTGGAAGTTTTCTGTGGAATAATACACTCTAATTTTATTGCAGCCTAATCAAGTTGCTAACATACTCTCCAGCCACTGCACTATTTATGTAGTTATTGTATCTGAAATTATACACTTCAATTTTTATTTCAGTACAAAGACTGCCTAGTCTCTGGAATGTGAAGTGGAGGATTTAAATGTTTTTTGTACAATGTTTAACTTTAAAAAAAATACAATGGTATACTATGAAAAAAAGCTCACAAACTATAGTATGAAGTTGTTTTTAGCTTGAGGGCTTTGAGTTGAGTTGAGGGCTTATTGTGTGTGTGCTACTTCGTACAATCCAGGCATATTACCGCAGAATGAAAATATCCGTTGAAACAGCCAAAAAATAAAACCTTTTTTCAAGTAGAAATGAATCAGATTGGGCTGTTGCTGCTGTATTTAAGTCAGGCAAAAAGCATCTCTTGAGAATGTTATTGAAAATATTAGTGGTTTTGCCATATCGCTAAACACATAATAGGGAATACCCTTTCTCCACTGAAAAGTATTTTTTAGAATGTGTATTGGTACATGTCCCCAATGGCAGTGCCCAGCATACCATGGCCTTTGTTTGATAATCTCTTGCCTATTAGCCTTCAAAGTGGACAGAATTGAATTTAAATATTCAGCACCTTATTGACATCAGTGGGGTTCAGACTTAAGTTTGCAATTTGTGGAACACTCGACAAATGGAAACACATTCACTCATCCCTACACCAGACCTAAGGACTGGCAAGCTGCAATATATTACATGTTTGTTCTTGGGTTCAGATATACTTTAAAAGAGAACTATGGGGTAACCTTTTTTCCCCAAACTTCTCTTTAGGGTCACGGGAGGACATATACTAGCATCCTCCCATGACCCAAAACTTAGTATATGGTGGCAATAGCAATATGTTGAGAGCGCCACAGCCGGGACGGATCCAACAATACTGTTGAGCTACACCAATTTATTTGTGTATTTGTGGGGTTTTTTTCTAATTCTTTCCCTTTATCTTTGCAATGTAGCCTCTTTTTATGTCCTCCTGTTGTTTACTCAGTTCTTTTTTAAAGTGAATATGTGCTCTGCTCACACAGGGCAAACCAACAGGGCCACTGTAATTTAAGCCTCCTTAGCAGCATATACTTACCTTTTTTAAGCTTCCCCACCACTCTGTTCAGCTGCCTGGAGCAAAGGAAAAGTCTGTGTAAACTATTCTAACATAATTTGGTACAGAGCAGGTGGGGGAGTAAAGGAAGTATTTGCTGCTGTGGAGGTGGATTAAAACAAACCTGTTATTTTGCCCTAAATGGCCAGTTTTTGGCTGACAGACTCCTGGATTCTGACTCCGGCTATTGTTTTCATTCATTCTGCTCTCAGTGTTCTCTGACCTGGTTTGATTTAGTACCTGTTTTGGCATCTGACCTCTGGCTTGGCACTAGGGTTGCCACCTTTTCTTCAAGTGAAACCTGAACACACTAGTGACGTGCGGACATTTTTTGGGGGGAGAATGAGTCGTGGCTTATTCATATGTTAATACCCCCACCCATTCATATGTAAATATCACAGTTAAGACTATTTTCAGTGGGGGCCCCAGTAGCCCCTATCTTAATTTTGGTTGCCCCTGTCTGCCTGACCTCTTGTGTCCGGGTCTCTGCTGCCATGAAACCCGGACACAGCATTCAAAACCCGGACTGTTCGGGTGAATCCTGGACAGGTGGCAACCCTACTTGGCACCAAGGGCACCCTGGACTTCCTCCATTGTTTTTTGCCATTTAGTTTATTGTTATTTTCAATAAACTCTTTTTATTTTTTAATCTGCACTTTAAGTTTCTGTCTGGTTTCTTGGTTCCCTGATAAAAGCACAGTTTCACTGCAAGTACAACCATTTCTATATAGACTTGGTACATTCTAGGATAAAACTGCCACCCAGCACAACAGTTGAACAGAACAGAAAAATACTGGCAAGTCAGAAAACAAAAATCAACAAACCTGATGTAATCTCCCTCAGAAATCATTGTTTTCTGGGGAAGATTACATCGAGCTAAGCCAGCATTAACTAATACACATCTAAACTCAGCTAAATCTACAAAATAAGAAAGATGTCTGCATACAGGACTATTTATGCTAAATATTGCTTGCCATTTTACTGTTGAGACTGCCTATGGAGCTTCTGTGTCAAATAAACTGTGTACTGAACACCTCTTTCTTGCATGCTGCAGAATCATACTGCTTGGTGTTCTGGAACATTGCTACTTTGTTAGCAATATCCACTCTGCTTATATACTAGCACTCCAATAGCTCTGTAAGTTCCTTTCAAGCTGGATCTGAGCAAGTGTTCTGTGAATCGCATTTCATTCACACTCAACAGGACAAAGCTTTGTTGGCAGATCAGTGCATCAAACCTTCTCAGAAATTGAACTAGAAGGCCACAGGTCAAGAAAAAGACCTGCGGAACAAAATTGTGCTTTTTAGGTCTGTTGCCATAGTTTGTGATGCAGAACAATTGAAGAGTTCCTTACTACTGCTCATGAATGCTATAATATTAGATATTTGAACTAGAAGTATATATTTTTTTAATTCTTTAGGTTTATTTAATTACAACAAGAATAGAACATATACACACATTATCAAGGACAAATCAACAAGTAATAATGCAATAATTAAATAAGCAGATGTTGAGATGTTTCAATCATATGCAAGAAATGTATAATAAATTCTTAACCACTTCAATATTCTGGACATACTGTATGTCCTACGTCCAATCCTGAAATGGCAGCCGTGAGCTTGTTTTCTTTTTGCTCTGCTGGGGGTGTAGAGTCGCCCGATCACTTATGACTGGCAGGGTGCCGCACCCCCCTTTGTGGTTCCCGGGCTTTCACACTCCTCCAGGGAGCCTGGGATCATAAGAAAGAGTGTCAGGCTGGTGAGCAGGAGGATATTACAATACATCAATTCCCTGATGTCCTCTCTCCAGTTTGTGAACCCAGAAGCACTCAGCTCTGAGCATTACTGGGCTCAGAGTTGTCAAAATACCAGCTGAAAAGCTAGATCAACAGCAGAATAAGCTCTGTCTGCATTTGATCAGCTGTAGCAGAGGGCAGGGGAGACATTAGTAGTCTAAAAGACCCTAGTGTCTCCGTAAAAAGTACCTGTCACCTGCCCAATACTATCACATAGGGGTTTTGTTAGCCCTCTTGTAACAGCAATAAAGTTAAGTAATAAAAATGTAAATATAATCAAATAACAAAAAATTTAAAAGCATCCCCATATTCTCATGCGTGTGTATGTAAACTACAACTGCACAACACAGCGCAGTGTGTAGACATGTGCGATTCCTTTAGTTCTAAATTTAAATATCGGCAAATTCAGACATTTGGATGCATCCGAATTTCTGAATGAAAGAAATAATGAATCCAAACGTATTCAAATTCTCTGATTATGGAATTCGGATGCACCAGACATTTTTTCCACATATCATTCCGAATGAACTTTTGTTGTTAAATGTTAATATAAAAAAACAGTGTGGAGTCCCCACCCTAATTCCTACCAGACTCTTTCTGGTAGGAATTTTAGGGGTGCCCCAACACCAAAAAAAAACCAAAAATAAATATGTCCCCCATCTTATTTCGAATTCGGACAAACCGCCGAATCAACTGATTTTCGTTGATTTGCAGGTTCGTCCGAATCTGAATGCACATGTCTACAAAGCACCTTGTCCCCATGTCGATGAGGACAAGGGCCTCTTCCCCACAACTATGGCCCTGTGGTTGTGGGGGTCTTTGGACAGGGGGGCTTATGAAAGGGGGCACCCAGATGCCCCCCCCCCCTTGTGAATGAATAAGGGGTAGTTGTTACACCTACTCGTTCACCAAAAAACAGCAAAATTGTAAATAAACACTCAACACCGTAAGTGATTTTACACAACACACACAGCACTGGTAAGGGATTTTACGGGGGACAACAAGCTTTTTTTCATTCCTTTGGAGCTGGGGTCCCCCCTAAATTCCTACCCAACCTAAATGATTTGGTATGAATTGGGGGGGAGCCACACTCTTTTTTTTAGAATTGGGGTCCCCCTTTCTATCAGACCTAATATGAATTGGGGGCGGACCCGCACTTTTTTTTATTGTTTCTGTGGACTGTCAAAAGTTAAAAAGACAAATGTAAACATTTTTTTTAATGCCACTTTTCTGAGGCAAATTTTCGTTCATGAATATTTGTTAACTCATCCGATAATAATACAAATTTCAGATGCGGATGAATCCAAATACCATAAGGAATTGCCTTTCGGACCCAAATCCTGAAGAACAAAATAATCCTAAACGAACTGATACCATTTTTTTGCAGGCGCACATGTCTATCAGTGTCACACGTCCGGGGCCCAGCAGCGCCGTTCTGGCAGGGACGGTGGGGGAGGCCGGAGCTCAGCAGCGCCGGTCTAGCGGTGGCGGCGGTAGTGGAGGAGGCTAGGACCCAGCAGCTTTGGTCCGGCGGATGAGGTGGAGGAGACTGGGGCCCAGCAGTGGGAGGCTCGGGGCCGACAGGCAAGAGGTGCTACGTGTGCAGGGAAAGAGACCAGCCCACCTGAGACCCTGCAGCGCCCATCATAGAGAGTCTCAGGTGGGCTGTGCAGGATCTATGGTGGGTTCTGAAAGGTCACTCTCAGGTGGGCTGTGTGGGGTCTCAGGTGGGCTATGCAGTGTCTCAGGTGGGCTGGCAATGTCTATGGTGGACTCTGCAGGGTCTCTCTCAGGTGGGCTGAGTGGGGTCTCTTGTATGTGTGGGGTGTCAGGTGGGCTGTGCGGGGTCTCAGGTGGGCTTTGCAAGGTCTATGGTGGGCTCTGCAGAGTCTCAGGTGGGATCTGCAGGGTTACTCTCAGGTGGGCTGTGTGGGGTTTCAGGTGGGCTCTGCAGGGTCTCTGGTATATGCTGGGTCTCAGTTGGGCTGTGTGGGGTCTATGGTGGACTGTGCAGGGTCTCAAGTGGGCTCTGCGGGGTCTATGGTGGGCTCTGTGGGGTCACTTTCAGGCGGGCTCTGCAGGGTTTCTGGTATGGGGGATGGTACAGAGTATCAGGTGGGCTGTGCGGGGTCTCTGGTGGGCTCGGCAGGGTTTCTGGTATGTGCGGGGTCTCAAGTGGGCTCTTCCAAGTCTCAGGTGGGCTTTGCTGGGTCTCAGTTGGGCTGTGTGCAGTCTCAGGTTGGCGGTGTGGGGTCTCAGGTCGGCTGTGCAGGGTCTATAGTGGGCTCCGCAGGGTCTCATGTGGACTCTGCAGGGTCACTCTCGGGTGGGATTTGTGGGGTCTCTGGTATGTGGGGGTCTCATGTGGGCTCTTCAGGATCTCAAATGGGCTTTTCAGGATCTCAGGTGGGCTCTGTGGTGTCTCAGGTGGGCTGTGCAGGGTCTTGGATGGGCTCTGCTCAGTCTATAGTGGGCTCTGCATGGTCACTTACAGTTGGGCTGTGTGGGGTTTTAGGTGGGCTCAGTAGGGTCTCTGGTATGTGCTGGGTCACAGGTGGGCTGTGCCGGGTCTCTGGTTGGCTATGCGGGGGCTATGGTGGGCTCTGCAGCAGTGAGCAGTGGAGTGATCTCTTCTTCACCTCTGACATCAGAGCCAGCAGGAGCAGAGCTGAAGAAAAGGAGATGGCACAGGCGCGGGAATGTGTTGTGAAGTTATGTACTTTTTTTGGTTGGGGGGGCAGTTTGGGGAGCCCCATACAAAATTTTGCTATGGGGCCCTGGGATTTCTAGTTACGCCCCTGATTGTGTACAAACAATTGGGAATTATATTGTGTCTGTATGCACTACAGTTCATTGTAGTGTATTTTTTTAAACTAAAAGTATTGATATGATAAAACGTGTGATCGTATGTTTTGTGTTGAAAAAATAAATAATGTTTTGGGGTTTTAAGCTATTTTCTAGCCAAAAGTTAAAATTTTAACATATATTAAAAAATTTCAAAAAATGTCAAATGTCAAAAAATGAAAAAGAAATGCTCCAGTAGCCATGTGGTTAAAAAGCTTGAGTCCGTGTGTTAAAACAAAAGCATTCATTGTAGATGTAGTCATATTGTCATTGGGGTGAACCTGAAGCATGTGCCAGCACAGAGACAGTAGTGCACGCCTGGTAGTGCTATCTCATGTCTATAAAATCAGCCAATGGATAAATGGGAAGGTTTTGAACATTTTGAAATTGCAAGTTTAACATAGTGCATGCATGCACACTTGCAAATCTGTGATAGCTTTTGCTTTATACATATTTTAAATGATTGATTTTACAGAGTGATTTCCATTACCTCTATTCATCAATGAGAGATGATGAAGGCAGAACTACTGTCCGAGGGAAGTAATGTAATCATTCCCTCACAGTTCTCTGTAGGAACTACTTTTATTTTTTCCCACGAACTGGGCATGAAATAGGGCCGTCCTTTCCCCACACTAAACCTCCATCTTTCTAGCACTTTTTTTTTTTTATAATTGACAATTTTTATTAAAGTTTCATACACAAGAGACAAAACATAAGACATCCGTTTTAGCATCAAAATTGGTTGACAGTCCACCAAAGAACATAAAAGATTCCGCATACAGTGGGTGGATTGCTTCAGTATAATTTCTAGCACTTTTATTAGCCACTTGTTTTACTAAATGCAGCTGTCAATCAAATTAGAATGCAGAACACACAATTGGACTACAAGTAGCCAAACTGTTCTGTACAGCGATGTGCTCTGCTCCTTATGCAAATATAAAAGCATAATACCATCCTCCTATGATCTAAACTGTTCAACTTGCATAGATCAAACCAGAGAATCCCGGGTCCTGCTGCTATGTCTTCTTAGTAACTGGGAAACCTTTTAGGAAAGCCAGACAGTTTTACAAGTATGCATGCATCACTTTTAACTAGTAATTTCAGGGTGTTTGCATTTAAAAAACAATGATTACTAGTTCTGCTGTAAGTGTTATTTTTCACAAAAAGAAAAAACTGTGAAAAGATTTAGATAAAAATATAAAGTAACAGTACACAAATAACAATCATTTACATACAACACTGGTGGGCTCTGCAGCAGTGAGCAGTGGAGTGATCTCTTCTTCACCTCTGACGTCAGAGCCAGCAGGAGCAGAGCTCTGTGAAAAGAGTTAGATAAAAATGTAAAGTAACAGTACACAAATAACAATCATCTACATACAACACTGGTGGGCTCTGCAGCAGTGAGCAGTGGAGTGATCACAATCATCTACATACAACACTAAATGAAGAATAAAGCCAAGTCCTCTCTTTCTCCACTTTTTGACAATGAGTTGAGATAAGTGCTGATTTCTTTTTGGTCTCTTCAGCATGAGCACAGTTATAACCACTACAGAGGAAAAGGGAAAAGTTGTAACCAACAGAATCTCATTCTACCCTTAGGAAGATCTACAAAAAGTTGAGAGACACAGACTTTCTCAAGACTTATGCAGACCTTGTTTAATTTGAAGTCCCATTGCAGCTGGTGGAAAAGAGTACTGCCTCGGAACACCAATAAATGGGATAATAAACTAGATACTTTGGCTATTGACTACCAGTTGTATTGTGTGACAGTTAGTAAAATTTTAAAAAGTCAGTGGTTGAAGCAGTGAAGCAGCTGGGGGGGCTCAAAGATGTTAGTGCTCACAGACACATGAGATGAGTGTCTTTTTTCTGGTTTTCTGATTTTGTGGTGGGTAGCATGACAATCTTTCTACTTATATGTACCTGTAGGCAGCTGTAGGCAACATTGGCGGGCCATTCTCAAGGAAACATCGAGTTATTTCAGTTGACCATTATTGTACTCTCCTCATGAGAGTGTATGTGTATAATAGGACTAATTACTTTGATCAGCTTTTTTTTCTTGTACTGGCTCTTTGTGCTTTGTGAATCCTGGGGGAAAACAAAGTCTTCAATATAATTCTCTGAGGTCTACTACAGTAAACCTTCTCTGACATTTATCATTATGTAAACCAAAGATTTACACAATTCTGCCTGCCAACCTTTTTACTCAACAAATGAGCTGGAAAAATTGCCAGAGAATAAAATACGTTAATCCACCTGTAAATATTCATTTTATAAAAACATTATAAAAAATTAAATATTCCTTGCTCAAAGCCATTATTATCAAAACAGTATATAAACACAGGATTGCCTGAGTAGCTAACATAGATAAAACAAGCTGCTTCCCTTTATTTTCCTTTTTATACTTCTCAGACTTTCAAATCCGTAATTGAGCTATAAAATGGTGTGAGTCATTAGCATTTCAGTAGTGCCTAAACTCTTATGCAAGATCTGAAAATGACCTTTAATTTGTCACTGGGGAAAAAAAATGATCACACTTCCTCTGCTGAGAAAATATTCTTTTGCTGGTTGTGGTTATTATGCTATTTTTTGTATTGTTTTCTTTCTTTTTTTATTGCAAGAATATTTCATAAAGTAATCTTGTTCAATCCTCACTTCATGTTAGCACTAGCCAGTATGTGAAACTCAGTGGGCAGTTAAATGCCCTCCCACTGCATAATAAATCAATACTTTGTAGAAAGTGGCTTTATTCATAGGAATAAAGATAGTATGAAACAAAAGAAAAATAAATGTCTGTCCCTAACATTTCTTGACAATAAAGTGCACTACAAGTAGCATATTGCAAAATGTAAATGCACTGTGACAAACACATGACTGTGTGATTGACATATATTGAAATAAATATAGTTGCCTGCTTAAGTAGTTACAAATCCTTTTTATAAGCGTGCATGTTTGGCGGTTGGGAGGGTTTCCCTGTGATAAAAGATTGTGATTAATTAGGAAACTTATGGGGCTGTATATGGAAATGGAGCTGTAAGATCAGTGTCAACAGTGAGGACATACAAATGTGGCATCCGCCAGTGTTTGCTCCAAGAAGGCTCATCAGTACTTCCGTTTAGCAGATTTTACAGGCGCTCTCCGTTTCCCTAACTGGAGAAGGCCAAGCTGAAGTTGCTCTCCGATGGTGAGTGTGAGAAACAATGTACATTTATTGCTCAATCTTTTGACCTATAAAAAACAACCTGGCAGTCAGGCACAGATGAAGCACCGGTGAAATTTACAAAGCCAGCTGTGAACCTGTAAAGCACTGTGATATAAGCCCCTGTGGAGCAATAAAACAGTGTTACTTATTTATCCATTGAAGGGGTATTTAACTTTTTCTGACTGCCTGTCTCAAAAACTGGTTTACCTGGACAGTGGGGTGCCAATTGCATTCATAGAGATAGAAGCTCCGTAGAGAGATTGAGTCTGTCAAGACAACCTGTAAACATTTTTAATTCTGCTTTCTACCTCCGAGGTAGCGAACAGAATAATTGAGCCGAATGCCGCTCGGCAGCATTTTGCTATTCACTCACTGCTGTACGGCCCGTATGGGTGAGTGAACTGCCAGAGTCGAACATGTTCTTCACTTCTTCACTTAGGCTCAGCTGAACACGATGAGCATGTTGGGCTGAACCAAAGGGAGCCGAAGCTGCCCGATGTATGGCTAAAATTAGCCGGTTTAGGTTTGTATTCAACTTGAACAAATAATAAGAATATTCCAAGTAGCAATAGAGTTAACTCCTTGCCGTCCACCCATCGTACAAATACGGACGGATCTTTCCCGGCAGGTGGACGTACATGTACGTGATATTTCTTCTCCTCGCGCACGCATCCGCTAGGAGCAGAATCCCATCGGAAAGGTAAACAGCCGTTACCGGCTGTTTCATACAAGCTATAGAGTGTTTGGTGTCTATTTACCTAAAGTGACCCCATCTTTTATATATTACCAAAAAATTGGGTAATAATAATACATGTTTTATAAAATAACGTAGGGAAAACAGTTTTTCCCCCAAAATTTTTGGTCCTTTTTTAATTATATAGTAAAAATAGAAATCCCAGTGATGATTAAATACCACCAAAAGAAAGCTCTAACTGTCCCCAAACAAATTATACAAAATTCATTTCAGTACAGCGTTGTATGACGGAATAAATGTCAGTCAAACTACTGCAGCGCAGAATAATGAAAAATGGTCTGGACAGGAAGGGGGTTTAACACCCCGGTCATCAGGTGGTTAAGATGAAAGTATTGACTGTTTATGAAAAAAAACCCGGACTTTTTAGGTACTCCAAGGATCACAAATATTGTAAGTAAAAGCGTAATAAACTTTATTCAAAAATATCTCAGCAGCTCACCTTCCCTTGCTCCCCCCTCCCATAGCACCTGCTCTGTGTTTACATTAGAGATTAGTAGGCTGTGAGACTGCTGAGTCACTGCTGGGAGAGGAAAAACAGAGTAAGCTCAGGTTGTTTAGATTAGAACCCTATGGTTTTTGCTGTGATCTTTGAAAATGATTTGCTTTATAATGCCTGCAGCTACAGAGATCTTTGACAGCTGGGGTATAGGCAGGTGTTTTACTGCAATTAAGAGACAACAGATGCCAAAGCAGTGTAAACATGGCCAGGAGCAGGATATTTTTAAGGAGCAAGCCTAAGCCCCAAAATTTAGGAGAAATAAAGAGTCACAAAGGGGCACAGGGTGGGGTTATTGCAAAGGTTACACCAGGAGGGCAGTTTTAATTAGGTACAGTAGGCCTATCCAGTGTATGCCTAACTTTTTTATTTTTATTTACAATGGGCATACAAAGTGCAGGTGCAGTGAATATGGGTGATAGTGTGCGTTGAATTAGGATCATACTGATTTTGCTCTTAGTTCTGTGGGGTTTTTTCTTTCTGTTTTCAATGTGCTGCACACAAAAAAATCCCAAGATACCCCCCCCTAAAACAAAGGCCATTTTTTTAAAAGGCAAACCTTTAAACAAAAAAAAAGCCCAATAAAAAAACAATACAAGTTAAATGAAAACTACAAAATACTTTTCCCCTCTCCTCCTGAAAAAAGAGGACATTTTTATGAAAGGAAGTCCTGCCACAAAACCAAAAGTTTGCTATGGACAGGACAGCAGCTAAAAGTGACAGCTTAAATCAACCACAAAAACATATAAGCCATCAAACATAAGTGCAAAAAATAAAGGGCAGCAAAGAACTAGCAATCAGAAATAAAGTACAGTTTCCTAAATGACCCTAATCTTTTCATATGCAGTTTGCCAGCTTTTCCTATCCTTTTCCCTTTCATTTCACAGACAATATGGCTGCTCTGTTCCTCCCCCCTTTTATAGTGAGGGTACTGCCGCATAACAAAGCTCCATTTTGTGCCCTTCTAAGCAGGCTCACCTAAGTGTATAGGCCATTGCAGTAAATTATCTTTACAAAGAATTTAGGCAGCCAAATTCCCACATTAGTTGGAACCTGAAACAGGCAGGGTTCACCTCCAACCCATGGTAGACCTGAACCTCACCCCCTTCCTTGTTAGCACATAAAAAGTGAAACACTGTTATACAGTGAACTGCAAGAGGCTAATACGAAGTCAATTTCATGTTCTTACACTGCTTGCATTGAAAAATATATTTAATAATGTATTAATGATTACAGAGCTGCAGTAAATTGTGTCTTTTATATCAGCCTGAAGCTCTGCTTCAAAAGAACCAAAGTACAGCAAAATGGGAAAAACATGCTATATTTATAATATTCTTCCTTAGCTTTTCTCTTTTAAAACAATGCATTAATCCAGCTTTAGGATAGCAAAAATTCTTAAAAAATGCATTCTCATCATGACATATTGAGAACATGCTAAAATGTAAATTAAGCTCTGTATTAATAGGCAAAAATATGAAAATCAATACCTGGCCTGTCAAAAGAAAAGATCAGTTATGCTCATATTCAAAAACAGCATCCGACTAGACATATACATTACTTATACAACCTTTACAATTGAAGAGAGCATAGAACAAGTGTTTTTTTTTTCAATAGATTTTTATTAATTTTTTAATTTTAACATAACAATAATGTATATCTGAACAGGACTTCACTGTTTACAAGAGTGAGTCAGATGACTGCATTCCCCACCTGGAATTGGGGTGTTATCATTTGGCTTCTACATCACTATGGGGCACAGTAGTGACGTAGTTGCTGGTGGGAGGAACCACAGTGCATGGCAGGGGCCAGACATCCGACACACCCACAAGTGTATCAAGTGTCTTCTTTGCATTCTGCTTTTATGTAGTTTTTTTTCTGTTTAAGTGACAGAGTCCCCTTAAAGCTCAATTGAACATTCACTTTATCTCTCTTTATATCAGTGGCGGAACATAGTGTACCAGGCGGCCGCTATGAGGCCTGGGGCACAGGGGGGCCCGGCCAGGACATCCCCCTGATGCCATACAGGCCACCTGGGTCATTATGGCATCTCAGGCTGCTGGCTGTCACTGGCGGCTGTGAGGAGGAACGCCCTGCTGTTCAGATCACTGACAACCTGTTCCTCCTCACAGCCACTGATGAGTCAGTGAAAGCCAGCAGCTGCAGAGGAGGAGGCTGGGCCTGGCGTCAGCAGTGAAGAAGGAGGCAGAGCCCGCAGATTGAAGAGGTGGGGCCCAGTGATGGAGGAGGCGTGGCCCGTCAGCGACCTTGGAGGTGGAGGAGGCAGACAGTGGATCGGGGCTGACAGGTAAGAGGGTTTGACCAGCCCATCTGAGACCCTGCAGAGCCCACCATAGAAAATCTATGGTAGGCTCTGCAGGGTCACTCTCAGGTGGGCGTAACTAGAAATCACAGGGCCCGATACAAAATTTTGCTATGGGGCCCTGTGATTTCTAGTTACGCCACTGCTATTTAATGCTATTTAATACAATATTGTTTACTGATTTTCGCTTGGAAATCACTAAAGTACTCCTTTCTCTTGAAAATGTGCTTTCTGTCTTCCCAGTGCTCTATACTAGCATAGTTGGTGAATAGTTACACCCTTCATCACAAATGTCCTTACCTGGCCTTGTAGGAAGAAAGGTGATATGATAGACCAGTGTGTTAGACTGCAGAGTTTTCCTAAGTACTATGGTGAAACTTTGGTGACTGTTGGACTCTACCGTCATATTTAGACACACTAAGCAACTGCTAATCAAATTGGTGGTTGCTAGCACAATGGCCTTATTATTGAATATTTATTTCAATTGGGTATTAAATCTGGTCTCTGTGCTCCACACCCTCAGTGACCTCTTCTCCTACTTAATGCTCCCCATATATTTTTCCGATGTCTGGACGGTCATGTGACTCTTTGGGGGTGATTTACTAACCTAAACACACACACACACCAGGTGTGTGTGATTTTCACACAGCAAAACGTATTTATCAACCAAAAAGTCTCTAAAAGCATATTTCCACTAATGCCATATATGGAAAAATCATGCACATGATGCATATATAATGCTGCTTCACAGTTTAGACAAAAATGGTTAGCTCATGCATTTACATTCCTGCATTCATCAACGCAAGCAACATAACATAGAGCTAATTTACACCACATTACCTTGCAATTCATTGCAGGACTTTCCACAACACACCTGCTGGGTGTGTACACACTACAAAGGTGTTTCGATTCCTCCCATAGATCATGCTGGGAGGGAACACACTACAGAGGTGTATACACGTTCGTGGTGTGTTTAAAAGGTTAGTAAATCAACCCCTTTGGGTCATCTTCCTCCTCGGTCCTCTGTTGGCTCAGATGATGCACTCTCTGCATCAAATTAGTGTGAGTACAGGGTGTTGTACTCAGCAGGCAGAGCCATGATGCCCTGCTGTGGTAAAGAAGAGGTACTGTGGGGGGAGCTCTGGATTATAGTAGAATATTGCAGCCAGGGCTGCATTTTTATCACTGCCTAGATGATATTCAAAAAATAGCCTGAAATCGAGCTTTAATTATATTTACTGCAGTTTTTTTTACTTATTTGGTGTTTTGTTTCACTTTTATTTCCTATAACTGTAAATAATTTTGTATTTGTTGTTTTACTCTATATTGTAACCCCTTATGTTTCTGATGAGTTGTGAAAGGGCAGGCAACACATTTGCTTTTTTTTTTTTAGACATCTTCATACATAGGGCATTTAGCATGAAAACACCAAAACACCTACTGAGCACAACACCCTGTACTCACAGTAAATTGATGCAGAGTGTACATAATCTGGGACCGCCCAATGCCAATAGAGGACTGAGGAGCAAGAGGCCACAGAGAGTCACGTTACTGTCCAGACATTGGAAAAATATATGGGGGCATTAAGTAGGAGAAGGGGTCACTAGGAGTGTGGGGCACAGAGCCCAGCTTTCTTGCCCAACTGCAATTCATTTTCATTCATAAGGTTATTGTACTAGTATCCTCCAATTTGAACAGATGCTTAGTGTCTAAATATGACTGTAGAGTCCAACAGGCACCAGAGTTTTACCATATTACTCAGGACAGTCTGCAGTCTAACACACTGGTCTATCACCAAATACTGAAAAAGTTGAAATCCTGGATAATTGTATTATATTAAGAAAGATCATTGTTAAAACAGATCTTCACAGAGCTTCATTCACCCCTAATATAGAATAAAGTCTCCATTATGTGCCCCCTTACCTCCAGCAGAGACTGAGCATAGATAATATTTAAACCACATATATGCCCACTACGGGAAGTCTGCAAGATCTTATACAATTGCGTAGCTTGCCCATTCCACATGCTGGCTGTAAAAATTCACTGGAATAGCAACAATTGTGTTTGCTCTATTATGCTTTGGATCAACTAGGATTTTTTTTCTCTGTTAGTGCATTGATTTTTCATGCTTCTGTAAATGTTGTATTTTTAGAATCATTCTTGGTCACACTAACTGAACCGGTCTATGGCTCTTTGTGACTGCCGCTCTGAAACAGCAAGGCTTTTTATGATGTTGTTCTTGTGGAAAACAAAGAATAAGCAGGAAATACATAGGAGCCAATTAGATTTGACTTTACACCTTGATACATCCTTTTATTGTTAGCACAAAACTGATTATTTGAGCTGCAGTCAGGAGAACTGATATGCCAAAAAGGTCAGGCTTAGTCAGACTGATATATTTATCATTGATTGCGCTTCTTTTATGTAGTAGAGGACCACAAAGTAATGGATCAATAATGAGACACTCAATAACTGACAGTAGGTGTTGAATGTGCATTTTTTGTTTTCAAAACTCCAGGTTAGGTTTTTATTTCTGCATGTGACCATAGAGGGCCTTTCTTCACTTCCTGTCCCTTTGATGCTAGTACAAGAAATGGGGTGAGCATGTCATTAATACAGGCAGCAATAACAACACTGTTAAAAGTTTTAACACTCTGCTCAAAATGTGCTTTAGTTTTTGTTTGCCTATCCATTGGAGAGATTACCCATAATTTCCCATAATTTCATGTTCCTAAGTAAGAGAAAAGCTCTCTAATAGGGGTACAGACAGCCATAAATGCCTAACAGAGGCTCCTCTGCTTCTCTGCTCTAACCAAAATTAGATAAAAAGTTTTGCCTGGAGTTGAGCATTAATTTGTCTCATGTATCTTTCTTATTCATTACTTTACTTAAAGAACGGTGAAAAAAAAAAGCATCTCTTCGTCCATTATAGGCAATCAAATCCTTCTGCCATTTGCACTGGTTATTTAACAGCCAGAATCTTAGATTGTGTGCACAATTTATAAACCTTTCCCCATGATATTAGGCAGCAGATTCAAATACACTTGCCAATACTAGGCCAAATCCCGAGGCAAATGTTTCTTTTCATCCATCAGATAAAAGGACCAAGCCATTTTTGGGAGAACCCTTGTCATTCAGAACCCAGGGCAGCCCTGGGAAATAGAGGGTTGCAACTAAAAATACAAGAAAAGTACAACTGACACATAAAATTATTATAGCACAGTAGTACCCATATATAGCTACAAACCACCAAAGTAAGAATTTGTTATGATTTGATATGGCTTGCAGATATGGTATAGGGATATTACATAGCAGTGTTTCTGTGAGTGGAGGCGTAAATTGAGCTGCAGATGTGTTTGAGATGGGTCACCACTTGACTTGGTGTTCAAGCGTGATATCAATACACAAATAGCAAGTGATAACACACTGACTATGAATGACTGAACAGACATATATAGGGAGCTAGAAAGTGTGCGAGGCTGGGGTGGAGACAATTATCATTACAAGATTGTAAGGTAAAGAGGTAAAAAGAGGCACTGCACGTTGGAAAGGTATACAGCTAAAAGAAAAGAAAACTAAAATTTTAGTACTCTTGTCTTTACTAAAGCAGAGATGGAGGAGAAACCAGCAACGTGTTCTATTGGGATGTTAAAAATGAAAGCTTTACATTTAACAAGCTAAAATGCATTTTTTACAAAGCACCAACAGCATGAAAACAAACCCAGGCAATTCTTCAATAGAGAGGAAGAAAGCTTCAAAGAACAGTGTTTCGACCATGGAAGGGTAAGTCCTTTTAAACAGAATCAACTTGTAAGACAGTATCTGTGGGGAGCTAGCTAGCCATCATACTACAATTTAGGCCAGCATTTCTCAACCTTTTCGCAGTTACTGCACCTTTTAAAAGTATAAAACATTCCTTTAATGTTAAAAACGATATGTGGTTCCTCCTCAAAATCAATACCAGACCCTTCTCCTAAATGGGGTCTAGATGGGGACCCCAGCCAAAAAAAAAAGACCCCCTTCACATCATAGTCCCCCCAACATTTGAAGGCTACCCTGACAAAGCCAGAAGGCACCCCAGAGTGCCACAGCACCCTGGTTGGGAAAGGCTGGTTTAGGCAACATTCTGTAGTGGTTCTCATGTACACTACTTGTCCTCCTCCTGTGAGGACAATACTACTATAAATACAGAGGTGCATTAATTACATTTTGGTAGAAATTCTCCAGAAAAGTAAAATTTTTCTAAGTAAGGTTTTCAAATTACATAATTTAGGAACACCTGTTCTGTAGCATTTTTACATATACAGTTCCTGTGTAGTCAATATACGATGCTCAAATTTGACTTTGCCCAATCATGGCTCTCATAGTTCTCTGTCCCTGAGTGGGCTAAGTCTTGCACCTAATCTGTGGTCAGGTGTAAAGCTTTAGCCACTCAGGACTCACAAGGCACATTGCCTTGTGGGGTGCTCAGCGAGCGAATAGCCCGCCGAACGCCATGACAGTTCGTGTGTTCGCCGAACACACAAACTGCCGATGTTCGAGTCCTACTCACGCTCGGCTCGAACATCGAGCCCATCACTAGTCACAATCAAAACTGCTTGGAGTGACCTTTACTTTAAAAAAGCACAGTATAATGTAGTATAGTTGTAACTGGGAGCAAACAATTTGAAATCCTGGTAATTCATGTGATTAAAGCACAATGTACAAATTATTGTGCCAAAATATAAAAAAAAAATCTATTGTGTTTACGTCTAACAAATTTACAGTTCACATGGTACCTATTTGTTAATTCCAACAGTGAATGTTTCCAATTTTAGTCACAATTTTATAGGCAATTATAGATCATTACTGATTTGCACATTTCTCAAATAGCAATTTGCAGCTTAGAATATAAATTCCTATTCAGTTACTAGAATAGAAATGAACAGACTCCACACCAATTAATTTTGTACATATACATTTTATCAAACAGACATTAGACACAATGAACAATTGTAATGTATAGCATAATGGTAATGATACTGTAGTTGTTAGTTTTCTTGTGATGAACTAATGTTTTTGCATTCTCTATTATACCGGTAGCTAGCTCATTTTGAAAGGAGAACACAAAAAAAGCACCACTCCTCCGTGGCTCAGGAATCGAACGAGTCGGGTGCTTTCCGCTGGGAGCATGTCCTGGCTACACTATGAGCCCATACAAACATTAGAAAAGGTGGCCGCCCACCGGGTTCTGCTGGAATAGTTTATTAAAGCTTGTACCTCATCTCTGGTGTCCCACCCAAGGTCGGCCCCCACTGACACATTCCACCCAATCACAGGCTTAGTCGTAGAGAACGGCTAAGCCTGTGATTCAGATCTTTTTGGAACTCTTGTTTCCAAGGCCATCCCTAACCTATACACCGCCTGAGGCAGTAGAGTGGGGGGGGATCGGATGTTGCTGCTGATAGTGCTGGGGGGTGTTTTGTGGCGGATGTGGTGGGATGGGGTGGCTGTGTTAGAGCCGTGCTGTCAGCGTCTCTCTGTCTGGTCACGCCCAGCTCACTGATGTCACTGCTTCACGGAACGTGCAGGTGTGATTGCAGGCTTAGACAGTTATCACCAGAACAGCTGAGCTTTCCCACTGGAAGATTTTGCCTTATTTCCTGTTGCATTTTGGATTTTTCCTAAGATCTGAGATTTTGCATACTTTTAAAGGGTGCCATGACTGAAAAAAAGGATAAGAAACGCTGTTCTCTATATTTCAGCATATCTGTATACAGGACTGTGCTCACTATGTGGCAAGGTAAATGTCTGTCTCATTCAACACTTTGAGGTCTATAGGGTGAGGCAGTAAAGCCACTAAGGAGCCTCAATGGTATAGTACAATGACAGTACCACTTATCAATGCAGTAATGTCCTTCTGAGCTTTGAGAACTGTGAAGGGAGGCTCTTAAATGAAACAAACTCCCTGGTAGTATATATTATAGTATTTACCCTGATACCGGTAACATACCGATGTTCATAGTAATATGCAGCTTTTACAGCACCCTCTTAAGACATAAGCAGCCGTTATAGACTTTCTTTGGTAATATGCAGCTCTTATAGCACTCTCTTGGGTAATGTACAGCTCTTGTAGCACTCTCATTGATAATGTGATGCTCTTACAGTATAGCACTCTCTTGGGTACTGTGCCGCTATTTTTGCACTCTCTTTGGTAATGTAACGCTCTTAAAGCACTCTCTTTGGTAATGTGACACTCTAATAGTACTCTCTTGGGTAATGTGAAGCTCCTATAGCACACTCTTGGGTAAAGTACAACTCTTATAAAATTCTCTTGGGTAATATGCAGCTAATGTGGCACTTTCATGGGTAATATTCCGCTTATAACGCTCCCCTGAGCAATTTGTGTCTCTCTTGGGTGAAATGCAACTTTTATGGAGCTATATCTGGTAACATCCAGTTTACAGACTCTTTGATCCCTGGTAAAATGCAGCTGTCTGTTATAGTTACAGTCTCTGATAACATGCACCTCAGATTAAAAATGTAGCCACCCAGTTTGCAAACAACCTGACCACATATCATATACCATTTCCAGGGCTACCATGTGAAAACAAAGTTTAAAAAAAAAGGTTCAACATTCTCTCCCACAGCAGCAACCACTACCAGGGAGCAAGTGTAACGGAATGGCTAGGAAAAATCTTGTCCATATAACATACATGTATAGACAATAAAAATACGCAATAGACAGAGCAAACAGCTAGTGCTATAAAACCTAAATGCCAGTATTTACTAATTTGTTGAAAATAATAACAGGACTTCATTAACATTTTGATGGTTGTCCAAATGTATTTTTCCTGTTCATCTGCTGATATTGAATAAAGATTACTCCTACATATTACTATACACAAGCCATCTCCATGGTGTTGTCTACTCTAGGCTTGCTGCTGAAAGCTTGGGTATTAGCCATGTTCTCTTCTCCTCTCCAGTCATGTATTAGTACTAAAAGAATCTTGCATTAAAAAAACTATAACCTTATAAAGATTTAAGTTTCAGCACAATTAATTTTCAAAGTCAACTTTTGCTATCATGGGTTGACAAGGCTAAGTCCCTAAGAACTCAATATTTAATCCCTGGATCCCAGGGCCAGCCACTTGGTGCCTCATTTTATTATAGATTTTCTGTTCATTTTATAAATGTGTGCTTATATCCCATAATGTGCTATTTGCTGTTTGTTTTAACTGATTTTGAGACCACTAATTGCGGAAGATGGAATTTGTCAAAGTGCACCATACTAAGAATCAGAAAAAGTGAAAAAATAAGCAAAAAAAAAAAAAAGAGTTGATAAAGTAGAAAAGAAGCAGCAGTATTTCCTGTTACAAATACAAAAAAGGAAGTATGCATGCGTGGATGTGTGCTGTGATAGCTGGATGGGGTAAAAATCTGGTAGTATGAGATGAATGTGGGAAAGAGAAGGATGGGGCAGTGGGGCTGTGTGGGGAAAAATGTAAACTGGGAAATCAGTAATGAACATCATATATTTTCAGTAATACCTAGAGTTAACATCAAGCTGTTTTATATAAATGTAAAATGTATTTTGCATTTTTCATTCTTTCTTTAGAAAAACCAATCAATCTGACAGCCACCCACAACCGTTATTCTCAACACCTAGGCACCATTTAAAAAAAATCTTTTATAAATCTTCATCCATTTGCATGGCATTCTTGCTAATAGATGGTGCCCAGAAGCCTAGGATTTTCCAGTGTTCCATGGCTCCATCTAATGGCAATTACCCACCGTATAGCTGGGTGGGAGATTTATAAATCAGCCCCTAGTATCTCGGATGACGTACTTTGTTTTTTTTTAAGCTGTGCATATGTCTAGGCACTGTGATGCACTCTAATATATGTGCAGATGTTTTAGATGAGCTGCATCAAATCAACATTGAAACAAAATAGTTTTTTTGCAAATAGAGTGTGCCATAAAAAGGCATTGATTGTTAATCAGCACATACACAGCTTTGAAACCTACTATTTGACTTTTTTTATAGTTGTTTTAAATGAATCATTGCTGGACTACTCTGATGATTGCAATCAAAGGGTACTAAGTAATTAAAATACTTGTTGAAAATTACTGTAAATGAAGACTTAAATAGCTTGGTTCCATGATATAATAATAAACCATGTCATTTTTAGGCCTCAGGTTGACCACAGACAATAAAGCTGAACTTTAGACAAATATAAAAGACACAAAATCATGTAGCTATGTAATCATTAATTACATGCAAGCAGCGTAAGTACCTGAATTTGATGTATCAGCCTCTTATAGTCCCTGACTTATGCTGATAGGAAGAGATATCATAGTGGCAAATAGATGAGTTCATCACTGTACTGCTTTTCCTTTTAATGTCCAGTCACAGGCTGGGGCAGGTCCAGGACAACCTGGGTTAAGAAGCAGTGGGTTCATTAATACTGACCATCAAACTGAGGACATTTAGCAGCAGAACATACAGTATGTACTCCAGAGGTAAATCTCTCGACTGAACACAAATATTGCAGCAAAAGCTGGTTTTGTTGTTTTACCTTTAAATGGGTTATTCATTTCAATCTTATTATATTTAGCTGGAGTTCTACTTGAAAGAAGATGTGAACCCTAACTGAATGACATTTCATTAGTTAAAGCATTTAGTATCATAAACAAATGGCATTTTAATAAAATACTAGTCTTCACTTTTTCCATCTCAGTACTGCTGATCATCATTAATCTCTTTGCAGCCACTTCCTGTCTACATGCATGCCCTTCAGAGGTGGCTGCTTGGCATTTCTTAGGGTGGGATTTCTAATGGTGACAACAGTGGACCATGACTGTGTAATGTGTGTTTACACAGAGCATTGCCAGAGCACAATTAAGACTTAGACAGAGCATTGTCACCCTAAAATATGGCAGGATCAACAGGTATTTTTTTAAAGAACACTTCAGATATCAAAATTTTTAAAATTACTTTTGAAATTTGTTAACATGTACTGCACTCCTGTACTTTGGCCAGGGACCCACTCCCACTAAATTGCCCGCCCTAGCTAATTCCTCTAGCAGGTAAAAAAAATTGGGACAAATACTTACTTTTATTAATGATCACATGTTCATGGGCCTAAGAGTCTTCCTTCACCCACAACACTGCCTGGTGATATGGACACTACCTACTGGGTGTGCATTGGTAGGGTCTTCGCAGGTTCCTGAAGACTCCAACTCCAGCCTGATTATGTAATCACAATGGGTGGCAACAAGTCTGGTATGTGGCAGGCTAAAATTGCAATGGTGGATCACTCGTCTGCACTCCCAGAAGAGGGCGTGGAGGGTCTCTTAACAGTAGACTCAGGTAAGCAAAAAAGTCTTGGGGAGTTTTTTTCCCCCCATTTTTTTCTAAGTTTGTGACGGGGGGAGGTGGTAGGGATTTTCCCAGTGATGGGCAGGGCATGTTTTCCACAGGAGGGTATGACGGAGGCTAAAAAGTAATGTTAATGAATTATTATAATTTTAATAACCTGATAGTCTTCTTCTCGTCTGCATTAGAATTTTACAGAATGGGCACAAAAGAAAAATTAACAAGTAGTATATTTACTTAAAATATCTCACTTATTTCAACTTATTTGTTTGAACAAAATATGGAATGAAAAAGAAGGAAAGCATATGGTTATGCATAAAACGTATTCATCTTTTTTCTTAATCATGTAGTAAATCATTTATTATTTAAACTGGTTTTATATAACTTTTAATAACAAAACTGTTATAATTAAGCTACATTTAGAAACAGATGGCACATAACTAAAGATGAAGGACAGAAGGATGGTGTAGTTCAGCATTTGCTGGCTCTCCAGGATCCGGAAAAATACTGCTTTCTAAATGTATTTTTATACCAGGGACAGTGAAGATGAATCTGCCACTTGACACGTCAACTACCAGCATGATGAATTGTTAAATTGGGAGCCTTCTCTACTCTGCAGCTGAAAAGACCTCTGCAAATACATACTACCACTGCACAACTATATAAAATGCACCTTTCCATTGTTCTGTCTTCAGAGGAAAATGTAGAGGAAGCTACTGTATTTAGTTATGTGTGAAAACCCTAGACCCTTACTGCTTCACACAGGAATTAAAAGGCTAAGTAGCAACCAGATTCTTCTGATCAAATTCCCTTGATCAACTGATCATCAGCAAGTGTGACCACCTCTATAAAAGCTGACGTTTTAGCATTCTGCTGGTCTGGAGCATTCAGGTGTGTGTTAACACAGTGCCTAGAAGGAAAGACATCAACAATGATCTTAGTGAAGCAATTGTTTTTTTTCCAAACAATTTAATGTCCATAATTCTACATTGAGGAAAATTATTAATAAGTGGAAAATATTCAAGACAGTTGCCAATCTTTCCAGGAGTAGACCTCCTGAGTTACATCTCAGACTCTAAGACCTCAGTTAGCATGTTAAATGTAAAATTTTATGAAATAACAATTAGAAAAAAACTGAACAAGTATGGTTTGTTTGGAAGAGTTGCCAGGAGAAAGCCTCTTCTTTCTAAAAAGCACATGGCAGCACGGCTTAGGTTTGCACAGTTGCATCTGTGCATACCACAAGGCTCCTGGAACAATTGTCCTTTGGATAGACGAGACCATATGGGAGATGTTTGGTCATAATGCACATATCATGTTTGGTCAAAACCAAACACAGCATATCAGCACAATCACCACCAACTGTCAACCACAGTGGTGGAGGGGTCATGATTTGGTCTTGTTTTGCAGCCAAAGGACTTGGGCACCCATAAACCATAAACCCATAAACCATAAACTCCACTGTATACCAAAGTATTCCACGGTGAAATGTAAGGTCATCTGTCCAGCAGCTAAATGTGGGTCATGAAACAGGACAATTATCCCAAGCACACCATCAAATTTACAACAGAATGGCTTCAAAAGAAAAGAAGCAACGTGTTGCAATGGTCCAGTCAAAGTCCGGACCTCAATCTGATTAAAATACTGTGGCAGGACCTTGAGAGAGCTGTACAGAAGTGAATGCCTGCAAACCTCAATGAAATGATGCAGTGTTGTAAAGAAGAGCCAATATTCCTCCACAATAATGTGAGAGACTGATAAAATATTACAGAAAACGATTACTTCAAGTTGTTGATGCTAAAGGTGGTTCTACAAGCTATTGAATCACAAAGTGTACTTAGATTTTCACACATGGCTTCTCTATTTTGTCTTTATGTTTGTAAAATAAATAAAGACAGAGTGTAACAAGTCATGCGTTGTTCATCTGATGTTGTATTGACCTAATTTTAAGACCAGATGATTTTTATTTTGTCTTTATACGTATAGACACGTTTGAAGTCCAGTCTGTGTGACAACTATTAGACACGTGCAAAGAAAAAAATTCAATTTTAATAAAACAAATGGAAAATAAAAAATGTTGTATTTGTTTTGTCAAACAAAATTAATAATTATACTGTGTCGGATTCGGAGTCGACGAACCACTGAATCTGAAACCGCACATGCAAACAGCAGAACGTGCGGCTGCCATATCAGCCACCTGAGCATTCGTGCCACCACGTTGGAGTCAGAGCGTATGACGTCATGTCACATGTGTATACACCAAGATGGTGGTGCCCATACATGCATATGACATCATCTGATGCTGCACACACACAGTGTCATGTGACATTTTAAGCTCCATCTCCAAGATGGCAGAACACGGTGGAGGCTGATATGGCTACCGCATGTTCTGCATATGAATTATTATATGCCCAAATAAGGATTTCTTATATTCGGGCATATAATAATTTGTTATTTCGGATTCGGACGAACCACCAAATAAAAGGAATTTCGGTGATTTGCAAGTTCGTCCGAATCCGCATACACATGTCTAACAACTATGGCTCCCTTCATATGTTGTAGATACAGTGGAGAAGTGAGCATAGCCACCCAGGTACAGTAAGTGTGTTATTTGCAGGATTACAAGGTGAAATTAAAGGAAAGAAAGAATTTGAAAAGAAAAAAAAATACAGTTACCTCATCTGCTAAGCTCTACTATATTAAATTTTTTTTTGGTTTAGATATGCTTTTAAAGTGCATATATCTGTACTGTACTATGTATGCATTTTGTTCCATAATAACTGTATATCACTGATATGAAGTGCTTAAAAAAGGCACTAAATTGACAATGAAAAAAAAATAACATCCTCTCTTATATTAGGTAAACAATTTTGTAGAGTTTTCAGAGATGTTAATGTATATTTTATGTCCAAAAAAGAAGAGAAAAAAATACACTTTTAGCATGATTGTTGACACAAAAGATATGACACAGTCATTGCGTGAGACAGATCATTTTAAATATGGAACAGATTGTAAAATGAATGTTTAATTAGCTGCCTGGTATGAATTACCATGAGATAAGGGTGAAGAGGGTAATTTCTGCTCATTCCTCCTCCTCCATCAGCATTTACATTTACGCTCGGGCAATCCAAATGTACATGTTTCACATATTAATGGAAATATAATAATAATGTACCATGGTTGAAACTGCTACGTAACATAGTGCTTGCTGTTGCAACTAATTGCACTGTGGACCAATCCTCAAGCCTTAGCACACACTATATATTGGCACTTGATGAACTGTCCAGTGCAGGTTACATCAATTTTGCTGGTCTATGGGACTCAGTTTTTATTTATTCAAAGAGTGTCCTAAATACACAGGTGGCATAGGTCAACTCAAGCAAAAATAGATGGTGCTGTCCACTTTCGTACAGATTACATCAAACAGTTCTGTATTTATTTATCACAGATACATAGGGAAGCACCCTATTTTATTGTGAACCTCTGTTTTGCCCATGGAGGGCAAAGTAACAGGATCACTTTCCTGCTTGAGGAATAAGAAAAAGTTCTGTGTAAGATCCATGACACTATGGTTACAGATTGAACAGGGTTAAGGACTTTATCCTCATCCCTATGTGAAAGTGCTGGTGTCTGGCATTTGGCCACATAACTACAGCGTAGGAAGAGCAGGAGTCGCATGCTTTCCAAACCTGTCAGTTTTAGGCATTTGTTTCTTGTCCAGTGTCAATGGGCTTTGATGAGGAAATGCAGTGTGCTTTTAAAATCAGTTTGAAACACTATTCTGAATTTATTTCAGTCGCATTTGACCTTCAGGTTACCTCTTTCTGATTGGTGTTTGACATTCTTCAAGCTGCTTTTGCATCCCCATAGACTTGTATAATAAGATAAGCAGTTCTGAAGCAAGGAAAGGTTCACTGATAGACCTTTAAGTAAAAACCGAGGGGCAGATTTCAGGCAACCTTCAAACTTATTGAGACATCTGTCTATGGCCTGCTTAAAAGAGAACATCGAGTGGCTTAGTATTATTATTATATTTATTTAGGATTATATAGGATTATTTCTATATTTATTTTAACCCATAGGTAGTCTTCATGGAGGAGTGGGGAGAAAAAAACCATTGCTGAAAAAAAAGAAAACACAACATAAGATCTCATTTTAATGCAAGTGGGTGACACAGCAAATACGTGAAAACAAAGCTCTTAAAAACAGAACCTTTCGGCCTTAGCACAAAATACTGTGTTTGACAGAAAGCTAACATTGCTCAGCACCCTGGGAACAATATCCCCTTAATGAAGCATAGTGGTAACATTATATTTTAGCAATGCTTTTCTTTGAAAGCAACTGGGTAGCTGGTGGGAATTGAGGGCAAGATGAATTGAACCCCTTGCAAGACACAACTAGAAGAATACCTGTTACCTACAAGAGACCTGGGAATGGGACTAAGCTTCCCTTTCCAGAAGGCCAATGACCTTAAACACACCGCCAAAGCTACACTCAAGTGATTTAAAACCAAGCGTCTTAGAATGGTCTAGTCAAAGCCCAGATTTCAGTCCAATAATCTATGGCAAAATTTGAAAATTACTGTTTTCCAACAGATCTTATCAAGCCTGGCATAGCTAGAGCAATTTGACCGAGACAAATATGCAAAAATTGTAGGTTCTGGATGTGCATATCTGGTATTAACTTAACCTAAAATATTTCCCTCTGTCATTGTTGTAGCCATATGTGGTTTCTCCAAGTATTGAAACCTGGGTGTAGGGGGAATACCTATACACGCAACAACTGTTTTAATGAAGCTTTGTGTTGCAAGGAAAAATATTTAGCACATTCAAAGTGTTACATTTGTTGTAGAAATGGAATGGTAAAATCTCAGTTGTATCTAATTTAATCAAAATTGTAAAAAGAAAAAGTCCACAGGAGATAAACGTTTAGTTAAAGGAGAACTATGAGGTGAGTAATTTTCACTCACCTCATAGTTCTAGCCGACCTGTGACAATGAGACTGTCACAGGTCGGCTCAGTAGATCGGGAGGTGAGCGAACACATGCCTGCAGAGAGCCGTGACAGGGGAGGGGCTGGATTCCCCCCTCCCCGCTCCGATCCGCCAGCGCTGACTGGCAGAATGGACGGGGGAGGGGGCGGGTACAGCTGGCTCTGCCTTTAGATAGGCAGAGCCAGCTGTCGGTCACGCAGCTTGGCGGCACGCAGCTTGGCGGCACAATTGTCGAGATCCGCTTCAGCTGTGGCGTCTCAATATACCGCGAGCAGCTGCTCGTGGTATACTGCAGCGTCTCAGTATACCGCGAGCTACAGCTCACGATATACTGAGCCTAGGGTGACGGGAGGACGCTAGTTTGTGTCCTCCCGTTACCCTAAGAAGAACTATGGGGAAAAGACTTAACCCCATAGTTCTCCTTTAAGCCAATGTATTTTTTCCTAGCTGTCAGTAAAGAAAAAAAATTATTGTAAAGAATTGTGGTATATTTTGTGCATATTCAAAATACAAATCATGAAAAAACTTGTTCAATAGACCTAGGTCAAGGCCTCCCAGCCCCAATGAGAGTATGTTTAGGTTCCTACCCATATACCATTCCTACTGTCTGTATACTCAAAGCAGTGGAAGGGTGCAGCCTGAGATTTTTACCTTCCTCATGTTAAGAATTCAAGACATATGTAATTAAATAAAGAGTGGATCCTTAAGAACTCAGGCCACTAATGAGACATTTAGATTTAGTAAACTTTAAAAAATGTTATACATTTGATCTAAACAAGGATAATTTGTTGTATCCCGTAACACAACATCAATTATTCTATTTTAAATCCTCCTTGAAAAAAATAATTTCACAAATAAAGAGTACTACCATTGTAATGGATTTTGTCTGAAATCCAGGATGTATAACCAACTCAATTTTGTATGTGTAGCAATTCTAAGAGATGTGATCAATACTGTGTCTCTGATGAGTGCCAGCGTCCTACACTTAAAAGTCCTTAATAATTCATATCTTATTAAAAATGTAATATACACTTTTACCACAGGAAGTTTAGTCATCAAGATACTTATGAGTTTTACTGTAGATCTTGGTATTGTACAAAGTGCTTGAGAGCTGGTTTCTACGGGAATAAAATGGTTATGGGTGGGATTTTCTTTTGGAATGATCTATAACTTTCTCTATTTCTTCTCTCTTAGAAGGGAAGGAGTTTTGTTGAGGTGGCTGTTTACTACTTATGTACAGGGCACACTAATACTAAAATGATTCTCAGTTTTGCAGACTAATGGATTTTTCTTTGCTAGGGTCAGCATTACATTGGCTGCAGGGGTTAACACCAAAATCCATATTGCTACTAAAGTTTAATCCAGACATTAAAGAATGTTCATACATGTAGGTTCTTTTACAATTCTGGTTGAAGCCTGCCTGGGGAAACGTTGGATTGATTTTTCCAGCCAACCACTTTTCCTTCTCCCTGAATGGTAATTGCCCACAGTGCTCCCCTCTCTCCTCAACAGACACAAACATATTCATAGAAGTATATTTTATTAGAAGGATCATTTGGAAGAAAGATTTGACATGCATTGCTAGCCGTTGCCTAACATCTGTAGGCAGTTTTAGGTTTCTAAGATCTATCCAAAGTTAAAGTGGATCTGACTGTCCCCGACCGTAGTGGCAGAAAATTGTAACTGGACTGTTTTAAATGGTGTGGCACGTCAATTCCTACATCTACTGTGTTCACTGTTAAGCCAAACATACTGTGGAGACCCTTAGGCCAGTGATAGCTGCCTATCCAATAGCCACAATATGCATATTTCACATAACCTGACCACTATTGGTTGATAAAAACTGAATGATCAAACAGGTCTAGTGCTTTCTTTCCACTTCCAAATAATCGCATGGTACAGAGCAAGGCATGGCAAGTCATTAATGGTGAAAAGATCCGCTGCAGGGAGCCTACAAGCAATGCTGGTGACTAGTACTCTACCCTCTGCTTGCCTTTTTTGGTGCACAGCTTCTGCAATAAAGGTCCTGTTTAAGGCAATAGTTTCTGACAATCCGCATACAAAATTATGGTATTAGAATTGAATTGAATGTAAATAACTTGAGATTGCAGAAACACAAATCTTGGTAACCTTGGTAACACTAATCATTATATGCCCCCTTTACGCAGACAGATTTAGAGCTTTGCTGGTCCTGTCACTGAAAATTATTTTACAGCAGAATCTAGATAAACTTAAATGAGATAATTTTTTATTGATGTCTCATTGCTAGCATGCTAGCACAAATATAAAAAAGAAAGCTTCTTACTTCCCAAGACATGGGTTTAGTCCTGCATTGTAAATATAGTATAAGAAGGAAACATGATTTTGAGACATTTTGAAAAACAACAAAGAAATAATTGCATCTATCATTGAAAGGTCTACAAAGATTCCAGTCTAAAACGTATTAGAGACCAAATATTGCATAGAGGGAGAAAAAAGATTAGATTTTGGAAAAGTGGAGGCATATACGATTGTCAGAATGTGAAGATAAATTACTAGATAACGTCACAAGATTAAAAGCAAATACAGCCATTGTTCTGCCAACCCAGAAGATATCAAAATAGACATAGTATTTGTAAAAAGAGATGAAAATGTGTAAAAGGCTGGACAGTATTGTATAATATAAACCACCACTCTGTAGCAGTTTGGAGGTAGGGCAAAGTCAGACAGACATAAGGAAGGGGCTGTATTTAGACATCAAGATATATTGCTGCATGTTAATATGCTTTTGTTTGTCTTGTGTTTGGCCACGTCTTGGGGGGTATGACGTTTGCAGTGGATCTTCCCTATTTTGTCTAGTGGGAGCATAAAAAACAACTATACAGCTTCCCCCTAGCTACACAACCAGTTCACTGAAGTTGCTTTTCTCTTCTCCACTCCATTGACCACAGGCACTCTAGAAACATTCAGGAACAAAGCAGGACTAGCAGTCCTACATTATAAGTAAAAATGCAGAGGGCTCGCACACAACCCAGAGGTGACTTCTGAGTAAGCAAAGGTAAGGTAAATATACTTGTCCCCCCCC